>NW_027463389.1:0-156892 GCF_050947455.1 Rhinoderma darwinii | reverse complement strand
AATAATAATAATAATCTCTTATATAATAATATACAGGAGACACTCCCAGCAGATCCTCTATAGTAATAATAAAATAATGATGGGAGTATTCCTCCTGTTATATGTTATTATAGAGGAGATTATTACCCATCATCCTCATCTGTATAATAATAATAATAATCTCTTATATAATAATATACAGGAGACACTCCCAGCAGAGCCTCTATAGTAATAATAATAATAATGATGAGAGTGCTCCTCCTGTTATATGTTATTATAGAGGAGATTATTACCCATCATCCTCATCCTGTATAATAATAATAATCTCTTATATAATAATATACAGGAGACACTCCCAGCAGATCCTCTATAGTAATAATAATAATAATGATGAGAGTATTCCTCCTGTTATATGTTATTATAGAGGAGATTATTACCCATCATCCTCATCCTGTATAATAATAATAATAATCTCTTATATAATAATATACAGGAGACACTCCCAGCAGATCCTCTATAGTAATAATAATAATAATGATGAGAGTGCTCCTCCTGTTATATGTTATTATAGAGGAGATTATTACCCATCATCCTCATCCTGTATAATAATAATAATAATCTCTTATATAATAATATACAGGAGACACTCCCAGCAGATCCTCTATAGTAATAATAATAATAATGATGAGAGTGCTCCTCCTGTTATATGTTATTATAGAGGAGATTATTACCCATCATCCTCATCCTGTATAATAATAATAATAATCTCTTATATAATAATATACAGGAGACACTCCCAGCAGATCCTCTATAGTAATAATAATAATAATGATGAGAGTATCTCCCCTGTTATATGTTATTATAGAGGAGATTATTACCCATCATCCTCATCCTGTATAATAATATAATAATCTCTTATATAATAATATACAGGAGACACTCCCAGCAGATCCTCTATAGTAATAATAATAATAATGATGAGAGTATTCCTCCTGTTATATGTTATTATAGAGGAGATTATTACCCATCATCCTCATCCTGTATAATAATAATAATAATCTCTTATATAATAATATACAGGAGACACCCCCAGCAGATCCTCTATAGTAATAATAATAATAATGATGAGAGTATTCCTCCTGTTATATGTTATTATAGAGGAGATTATTACCCATCATCCTCATCCTGTATAATAATAATAATAATCTCTTATATAATAATATACAGGAGACACTCCCAGCAGATCCTCTATAGTAATAATAATAATAATGATGGGAGTATTCCTCCTGTTATATGTTATTATAGAGGAGATTATTACCCATCATCCTCATCCTGTATAATAATAATAATAATCTCTTATATAATAATATACAGGAGACACTCCCAGCAGATCCTCTATAGTAATAATAATAATAATGATGAGAGTACTCCTCCTGTTATATGTTATTATAGAGGAGATTATTACCCATCATCCTCATCCTGTATAATAATAATAATAATCTCTTATATAATAATATACAGGAGACACTCCCAGCAGATCCTCTATAGTAATAATAATAATAATGATGAGAGTATTCCTCCTGTTATATGTTATTATAGAGGAGATTATTACCCATCATCCTCATCCTGTATAATAATAATAATAATCTCTTATATAATAATATACAGGAGACACTCCCAGCAGGTCCTCTATAGTAATAATAATAATAATGATGAGAGTATTCCCCCTGTTATATGTTATTATAGAGGAGATTATTACCCATCATCCTCATCCTGTATAATAATAATAATAATCTCTTATATAATAATATACAGGAGACACTCCCAGCAGATCCTCTATAGTAATAATAATAATAATGATGAGAGTATTCCTCCTGTTATATGTTATTATAGAGGAGATTATTACCCATCATCCTCATCCTGTATAATAATAATAATAATCTCTTATATAATAATATACAGGAGACACTCCCAGCAGATCCTCTATAGTAGTAATAATAATAATGATGGGAGTATTCCTCCTGTTATATGTTATTATAGAGGAGATTATTACCCGTCATCCTCATCCTGTATAATAATAATAATAATCTCTTATATAATAATATACAGGAGACACTCCCAGCAGATCCTCTATAGTAGTAATAATAATAATGATGGGAGTATTCCTCCTGTTATATGTTATTATAGAGGAGATTATTACCCATCATCCTCATCCTGTATAATAATAATAATAATCTCTTATATAATAATATACAGGAGACACTCCCAGCAGATCCTCTATAGTAATAATAATAATAATGATGAGAGTGCTCCTCCTGTTATATGTTATTATAGAGGAGATTATTACCCATCATCCTCATCCTGTATAATAATAATAATCTCTTATATAATAATATACAGGAGACACTCCCAGCAGAGCCTCTATAGTAATAATAATAATAATGATGGGAGTGCTCCCCCTGTTATATGTTATTATAGAGGAGATTATTACCCATCATCCTCATCCTGTATAATAATAATAATCTCTTATATAATAATATACAGGAGACACTCCAGCAGAGCCTCTATAGTAATAATAATAATAATGATGGGAGTGCTCCTCCTGTTATATGTTATTATAGAGGAGATTATTACCCATCATCCTCATCCTGTATAATAATAATAATAATCTCTTATATAATAATATACAGGAGACACTCCCAGCAGATCCTCTATAGTAATAATAATAATAATGATGAGAGTATTCCTCCTGTTATATGTTATTATAGAGGAGATTATTACCCATCATCCTCATCCTGTATAATAATAATAATAATCTCTTATATAATAATATACAGGAGACACTCCCAGCAGATCCTCTATAGTAATAATAATAATAATGATGAGAGTATTCCCCCTGTTATATGTTATTATAGAGGAGATTATTACCCATCATCCTCATCCTGTATAATAATAATAATCTCTTATATAATAATATACAGGAGACACTCCCAGCAGATCCTCTATAGTAATAATAATAATAATGATGAGAGTGCTCCTCCTGTTATATGTTATTATAGAGGAGATTATTACCCATCATCCTCATCCTGTATAATAATAATAATCTCTTATATAATAATATACAGGAGACACTCCCAGCAGATCCTCTATAGTAATAATAATAATAATGATGAGAGTATTCCTCCTGTTATATGTTATTATAGAGGAGATTATTACCCATCATCCTCATCCTGTATAATAATAATAATCTCTTATATAATAATATACAGGAGACACTCCCAGCAGATCCTCTATAGTAATAATAATAATAATGATGAGAGTGCTCCTCCTGTTATATGTTATTATAGAGGAGATTATTACCCATCATCCTCATCCTGTATAATAATAATAATCTCTTATATAATAATATACAGGAGACACTCCCAGCAGATCCTCTATAGTAATAATAATAATAATGATGAGAGTGCTCCTCCTGTTATATGTTATTATAGAGGAGATTATTACCCATCATCCTCATCCTGTATAATAATAATAATAATCTCTTATATAATAATATACAGGAGACACTCCCAGCAGAGCCTCTATAGTAATAATAATAATAATGATGAGAGTACTCCTCCTGTTATATGTTATTATAGAGGAGATTATTACCCATCATCCTCATCCTGTATAATAATAATAATAATCTCTTATATAATAATATACAGGAGACACTCCCAGCAGAGCCTCTATAGTAATAATAATAATAATGATGAGAGTACTCCTCCTGTTATATGTTATTATAGAGGAGATTATTACCCATCATCCTCATCCTGTTAATAATAATAATAATAATAATCTCTTATATAATAATATACAGGAGACACTCCCAGCAGAGCCTCTATAGTAATAATAATAATAATGATGAGAGTGCTCCTCCTGTTATATGTTATTATAGAGGAGATTATTACCCATCATCCTCATCCTGTATAATAATAATAATCTCTTATATAATAATATACAGGAGACACTCCAGCAGATCCTCTATAGTAATAATAATAATAATGATGAGAGTATTCCTCCTGTTATATGTTATTATAGAGGAGATTATTACCCATCATCCTCATCCTGTATAATAATAATAATAATCTCTTATATAATAATATACAGGAGACACTCCCAGCAGATCCTCTATAGTAATAATAATAATAATGATGAGAGTGCTCCTCCTGTTATATGTTATTATAGAGGAGATTATTACCCATCATCCTCATCCTGTATAATAATAATAATAATCTCTTATATAATAATATACAGGAGACACTCCCAGCAGATCCTCTATAGTAATAATAATAATAATGATGAGAGTATTCCTCCTGTTATATGTTATTATAGAGGAGATTATTACCCATCATCCTCATCCTGTATAATAATAATAATAATCTCTTATATAATAATATACAGGAGACACTCCCAGCAGATCCTCTATAGTAATAATAATAATAATGATGAGAGTATTCCCCCTGTTATATGTTATTATAGAGGAGATTATTACCCATCATCCTCATCCTGTATAATAATAATAATCTCTTATATAATAATATACAGGAGACACTCCCAGCAGATCCTCTATAGTAATAATAATAATAATGATGAGAGTGCTCCTCCTGTTATATGTTATTATAGAGGAGATTATTACCCATCATCCTCATCCTGTATAATAATAATAATCTCTTATATAATAATATACAGGAGACACTCCCAGCAGATCCTCTATAGTAATAATAATAATAATGATGAGAGTATTCCCCCTGTTATATGTTATTATAGAGGAGATTATTACCCATCATCCTCATCCTGTATAATAATAATAATAATCTCTTATATAATAATATACAGGAGACACTCCCAGCAGATCCTCTATAGTAATAATAATAATAATGATGAGAGTATTCCTCCTGTTATATGTTATTATAGAGGAGATTATTACCCATCATCCTCATCCTGTATAATAATAATAATCTCTTATATAATAATATACAGGAGACACTCCCAGCAGATCCTCTATAGTAATAATAATAATAATGATGAGAGTGCTCCCCCTGTTATATGTTATTATAGAGGAGATTATTACCCATCATCCTCATCCTGTATAATAATAATAATAATCTCTTATATAATAATATACAGGAGACACTCCCAGCAGATCCTCTATAGTAATAATAATAATAATGATGAGAGTATTCCTCCTGTTATATGTTATTATAGAGGAGATTATTACCCATCATCCTCATCCTGTATAATAATAATAATAATCTCTTATATAATAATATACAGGAGACACTCCCAGCAGATCCTCTATAGTAATAATAATAATAATGATGAGAGTATTCCTCCTGTTATATGTTATTATAGAGGAGATTATTACCCATCATCCTCATCCTGTATAATAATAATAATAATAATCTCTTATATAATAATATACAGGAGACACTCCCAGCAGATCCTCTATAGTAATAATAATAATAATGATGAGAGTGCTCCTCCTGTTATATGTTATTATAGAGGAGATTATTACCCATCATCCTCATCCTGTATAATAATAATAATAATCTCTTATATAATAATATACAGGAGACACTCCCAGCAGAGCCTCTATAGTAATAATAATAATAATGATGAGAGTGCTCCTCCTGTTATATGTTATTATAGAGGAGATTATTACCCATCATCCTCATCCTGTATAATAATAATAATCTCTTATATAATAATATACAGGAGACACTCCCAGCAGATCCTCTATAGTAATAATAATAATAATGATGAGAGTATTCCCCCTGTTATATGTTATTATAGAGGAGATTATTACCCATCATCCTCATCCTGTATAATAATAATAATCTCTTATATAATAATATACAGGAGACACTCCCAGCAGAGCCTCTATAGTAATAATAATAATAATGATGAGAGTACTCCTCCTGTTATATGTTATTATAGAGGAGATTATTACCCATCATCCTCATCCTGTATAATAATAATAATAATCTCTTATATAATAATATACAGGAGACACTCCCAGCAGATCCTCTATAGTAATAATAATAATAATGATGAGAGTATTCCTCCTGTTATATGTTATTATAGAGGAGATTATTACCCATCATCCTCATCCTGTATAATAATAATCTCTTATATAATAATATACAGGAGACACTCCCAGCAGATCCTCTATAGTAATAATAATAATAATAATGATGAGAGTACTCCTCCTGTTATATGTTATTATAGAGGAGATTATTACCCATCATCCTCATCCTGTATAATAATAATAATCTCTTATATAATAATATACAGGAGACACTCCCAGCAGAGCCTCTATAGTAATAATAATAATAATGATGAGAGTGCTCCCCCTGTTATATGTTATTATAGAGGAGATTATTACCCATCATCCTCATCCTGTATAATAATAATCTCTTATATAATAATATACAGGAGACACTCCCAGCAGATCCTCTATAGTAATAATAATAATAATGATGAGAGTATTCCTCCTGTTATATGTTATTATAGAGGAGATTATTACCCATCATCCTCATCCTGTATAATAATAATAATCTCTTATATAATAATATACAGGAGACACTCCCAGCAGAGCCTCTATAGTAATAATAATAATAATGATGAGAGTATTCCTCCTGTTATATGTTATTATAGAGGAGATTATTACCCATCATCCTCATCCTGTATAATAATAATAATAATCTCTTATATAATAATATACAGGAGACACTCCCAGCAGATCCTCTATAGTAATAATAATAATAATGATGGAGTATTCCTCCTGTTATATGTTATTATAGAGGAGATTATTACCCATCATCCTCATCCTGTATAATAATAATAATAATCTCTTATATAATAATATACAGGAGACACTCCCAGCAGAGCCTCTATAGTAATAATAATAATAATGATGGGAGTACTCCTCCTGTTATATGTTATTATAGAGGAGATTATTACCCATCATCCTCATCCTGTATAATAATAATAATAATAATCTCTTATATAATAATATAGAGACACTCCCAGCAGATCCTCTATAGTAATAATAATAATAATGATGGGAGTGCTCCTCCTGTTATATGTTATTATAGAGGAGATTATTACCCATCATCCTCATCCTGTATAATAATAATAATAATCTCTTATATAATAATATACAGGAGACACTCCCAGCAGATCCTCTATAGTAATAATAATAATAATGATGAGAGTATTCCCCCTGTTATATGTTATTATAGAGGAGATTATTACCCATCATCCTCATCCTGTATAATAATAATAATAATAATCTCTTATATAATAATATACAGGAGACACTCCCAGCAGATCCTCTATAGTAATAATAATAATAATGATGAGAGTATTCCCCCTGTTATATGTTATTATAGAGGAGATTATTACCCATCATCCTCATCCTGTATAATAATAATAATCTCTTATATAATAATATACAGGAGACACTCCCAGCAGATCCTCTATAGTAATAATAATAATAATGATGAGAGTATTCCCCCTGTTATATGTTATTATAGAGGAGATTATTACCCATCATCCTCATCCTGTATAATAATAATAATAATCTCTTATATAATAATATACAGGAGACACTCCCAGCAGATCCTCTATAGTAATAATAATAATAATGATGAGAGTATTCCTCCTGTTATATGTTATTATAGAGGAGATTATTACCCATCATCCTCATCCTGTATAATAATAATAATAATCTCTTATATAATAATATACAGGAGACACTCCCAGCAGAGCCTCTATAGTAATAATAATAATAATGATGGGAGTGCTCCTCCTGTTATATGTTATTATAGAGGAGATTATTACCCATCATCCTCATCCTGTATAATAATAATAATAATCTCTTATATAATAATATACAGGAGACACTCCCAGCAGATCCTCTATAGTAATAATAATAATAATGATGAGAGTGCTCCTCCTGTTATATGTTATTATAGAGGAGATTATTACCCATCATCCTCATCCTGTATAATAATAATAATAATCTCTTATATAATAATATACAGGAGACACTCCCAGCAGATCCTCTATAGTAATAATAATAATAATGATGAGAGTATTCCTCCTGTTATATGTTATTATAGAGGAGATTATTACCCATCATCCTCATCCTGTATAATAATAATCTCTTATATAATAATATACAGGAGACACTCCCAGCAGATCCTCTATAGTAATAATAATAATAATGATGAGAGTATTCCTCCTGTTATATGTTATTATAGAGGAGATTATTACCCATCATCCTCATCCTGTATAATAATAATAATCTCTTATATAATAATATACAGGAGACACTCCCAGCAGAGCCTCTATAGTAATAATAATAATAATGATGAGAGTATTCCTCCTGTTATATGTTATTATAGAGGAGATTATTACCCATCATCCTCATCCTGTATAATAATAATAATAATCTCTTATATAATAATATACAGGAGACACTCCCAGCAGATCCTCTATAGTAATAATAATAATAATGATGAGAGTATTCCTCCTGTTATATGTTATTATAGAGGAGATTATTACCCATCATCCTCATCCTGTATAATAATAATAATAATCTCTTATATAATAATATACAGGAGACACTCCCAGCAGAGCCTCTATAGTAATAATAATAATAATGATGAGAGTATTCCTCCTGTTATATGTTATTATAGAGGAGATTATTACCCATCATCCTCATCCTGTATAATAATAATAATCTCTTATATAATAATATACAGGAGACACTCCCAGCAGAGCCTCTATAGTAATAATAATAATAATGATGAGAGTATTCCCCCTGTTATATGTTATTATAGAGGAGATTATTACCCATCATCCTCATCCTGTATAATAATAATAATAATCTCTTATATAATAATATACAGGAGACACTCCCAGCAGAGCCTCTATAGTAATAATAATAATAATGATGAGAGTGTTCCTCCTGTTATATGTTATTATAGAGGAGATTATTACCCATCATCCTCATCCTGTATAATAATAATAATAATCTCTTATATAATAATATACAGGAGACACTCCCAGCAGAGCCTCTATAGTAATAATAATAATAATGATGAGAGTATTCCCCCTGTTATATGTTATTATAGAGGAGATTATTACCCATCATCCTCATCCTGTATAATAATAATAATAATCTCTTATATAATAATATACAGGAGACACTCCCAGCAGAGCCTCTATAGTAATAATAATAATAATGATGAGAGTATTCCTCCTGTTATATGTTATTATAGAGGAGATTATTACCCATCATCCTCATCCTGTATAATAATAATAATAATCTCTTATATAATAATATACAGGAGACACTCCCAGCAGATCCTCTATAGTAATAATAATAATAATGATGAGAGTGCTCCTCCTGTTATATGTTATTATAGAGGAGATTATTACCCATCATCCTCATCCTGTATAATAATAATAATAATCTCTTATATAATAATATACAGGAGACACTCCCAGCAGATCCTCTATAGTAATAATAATAATAATGATGAGAGTGCTCCTCCTGTTATATGTTATTATAGAGGAGATTATTACCCATCATCCTCATCCTGTATAATAATAATAATAATCTCTTATATAATAATATACAGGAGACACTCCCAGCAGATCCTCTATAGTAATAATAATAATAATGATGAGAGTGCTCCTCCTGTTATATGTTATTATAGAGGAGATTATTACCCATCATCCTCATCCTGTATAATAATAATAATAATCTCTTATATAATAATATACAGGAGACACTCCCAGCAGAGCCTCTATAGTAATAATAATAATAATGATGAGAGTATTCCTCCTGTTATATGTTATTATAGAGGAGATTATTACCCATCATCCTCATCCTGTATAATAATAATAATAATCTCTTATATAATAATATACAGGAGACACTCCCAGCAGAGCCTCTATAGTAATAATAATAATAATGATGAGAGTATTCCCCCTGTTATATGTTATTATAGAGGAGATTATTACCCATCATCCTCATCCTGTATAATAATAATAATAATCTCTTATATAATAATATACAGGAGACACTCCCAGCAGATCCTCTATAGTAATAATAATAATAATGATGAGAGTATTCCTCCTGTTATATGTTATTATAGAGGAGATTATTACCCATCATCCTCATCCTGTATAATAATAATAATAATAATCTCTTATATAATAATATACAGGAGACACTCCCAGCAGATCCTCTATAGTAATAATAATAATAATGATGAGAGTATTCCTCCTGTTATATGTTATTATAGAGGAGATTATTACCCATCATCCTCATCCTGTATAATAATAATAATAATAATCTCTTATATAATAATATACAGGAGACACTCCCAGCAGATCCTCTATAGTAATAATAATAATAATGATGAGAGTATTCCTCCTGTTATATGTTATTATAGAGGAGATTATTACCCATCATCCTCATCCTGTATAATAATAATAATAATCTCTTATATAATAATATACAGGAGACACTCCCAGCAGATCCTCTATAGTAATAATAATAATAATGATGAGAGTATTCCCCCTGTTAAATGTTATTATAGAGGAGATTATTACCCATCATCCTCATCCTGTATAATAATAATAATAATCTCTTATATAATAATATACAGGAGACACTCCCAGCAGATCCTCTATAGTAATAATAATAATAATGATGAGAGTATTCCCCCTGTTATATGTTATTATAGAGGAGATTATTACCCATCATCCTCATCCTGTATAATAATAATAATAATAATCTCTTATATAATAATATACAGGAGACACTCCCAGCAGAGCCTCTATAGTAATAATAATAATAATGATGAGAGTATTCCCCTGTTATATGTTATTATAGAGGAGATTATTACCCATCATCCTCATCCTGTATAATAATAATAATAATCTCTTATATAATAATATACAGGAGACACTCCCAGCAGATCCTCTATAGTAATAATAATAATAATGATGAGAGTATTCCCCCTGTTATATGTTATTATAGAGGAGATTATTACCCATCATCCTCATCCTGTATAATAATAATAATCTCTTATATAATAATATACAGGAGACACTCCCAGCAGATCCTCTATAGTAATAATAATAATAATGATGGGAGTATTCCTCCTGTTATATGTTATTATAGAGGAGATTATTACCCATCATCCTCATCCTGTATAATAATAATAATAATCTCTTATATAATAATATACAGGAGACACTCCCAGCAGATCCTCTATAGTAATAATAATAATAATGATGAGAGTATTCCCCCTGTTATATGTTATTATAGAGGAGATTATTACCCATCATCCTCATCCTGTATAATAATAATAATAATCTCTTATATAATAATATACAGGAGACACTCCCAGCAGAGCCTCTATAGTAATAATAATAATAATGATGGGAGTATTCCTCCTGTTATATGTTATTATAGAGGAGATTATTACCCATCATCCTCATCCTGTATAATAATAATAATAATCTCTTATATAATAATATACAGGAGACACTCCCAGCAGATCCTCTATAGTAATAATAATAATAATGATGAGAGTATTCCTCCTGTTATATGTTATTATAGAGGAGATTATTACCCATCATCCTCATCCTGTATAATAATAACAATAATCTCTTATATAATAATATACAGGAGACACTCCCAGCAGAGCCTCTATAGTAATAATAATAATAATGATGAGAGTGCTCCCCCTGTTATATGTTATTATAGAGGAGATTATTACCCATCATCCTCATCCTGTATAATAATAATAATCTCTTATATAATAATATACAGGAGACACTCCCAGCAGATCCTCTATAGTAATAATAATAATAATGATGAGAGTATTCCTCCTGTTATATGTTATTATAGAGGAGATTATTACCCATCATCCTCATCCTGTATAATAATAATAATAATCTCTTATATAATAATATACAGGAGACACTCCCAGCAGATCCTCTATAGTAATAATAATAATAATGATGAGAGTATTCCCCCTGTTATATGTTATTATAGAGGAGATTATTACCCATCATCCTCATCCTGTATAATAATAATAATAATCTCTTATATAATAATATACAGGAGACACTCCCAGCAGAGCCTCTATAGTAATAATAATAATAATGATGAGAGTATTCCTCCTGTTATATGTTATTATAGAGGAGATTATTACCCATCATCCTCATCCTGTATAATAATAATAATAATCTCTTATATAATAATATACAGGAGACACTCCCAGCAGAGCCTCTATAGTAATAATAATAATAATGATGAGAGTATTCCTCCTGTTATATGTTATTATAGAGGAGATTATTACCCATCATCCTCATCCTGTATAATAATAATAATCTCTTATATAATAATATACAGGAGACACTCCCAGCAGAGCCTCTATAGTAATAATAATAATAATGATGGGAGTGCTCCTCCTGTTATATGTTATTATAGAGGAGATTATTACCCATCATCCTCATCCTGTATAATAATAACAATAATCTCTTATATAATAATATACAGGAGACACTCCCAGCAGATCCTCTATAGTAATAATAATAATAATGATGAGAGTATTCCTCCTGTTATATGTTATTATAGAGGAGATTATTACCCATCATCCTCATCCTGTATAATAATAATAATCTCTTATATAATAATATACAGGAGACACTCCCAGCAGATCCTCTATAGTAATAATAATAATAATGATGGGAGTGCTCCTCCTGTTATATGTTATTATAGAGGAGATTATTACCCATCATCCTCATCCTGTATAATAATAATAATAATCTCTTATATAATAATATACAGGAGACACTCCCAGCAGATCCTCTATAGTAATAATAATAATAATGATGAGAGTATTCCTCCTGTTATATGTTATTATAGAGGAGATTATTACCCATCATCCTCATCCTGTATAATAATAATAATAATCTCTTATATAATAATATACAGGAGACACTCCCAGCAGATCCTCTATAGTAATAATAATAATAATGATGAGAGTATTCCCCCTGTTATATGTTATTATAGAGGAGATTATTACCCATCATCCTCATCCTGTATAATAATAATAATCTCTTATATAATAATATACAGGAGACACTCCCAGCAGATCCTCTATAGTAATAATAATAATAATGATGAGAGTATTCCCCCTGTTATATGTTATTATAGAGGAGATTATTACCCATCATCCTCATCCTGTATAATAATAATAATAATCTCTTATATAATAATATACAGGAGACACTCCCAGCAGATCCTCTATAGTAATAATAATAATAATGATGAGAGTATTCCCCCTGTTATATGTTATTATAGAGGAGATTATTACCCATCATCCTCATCCTGTATAATAATAATAATCTCTTATATAATAATATACAGGAGACACTCCCAGCAGATCCTCTATAGTAATAATAATAATAATGATGAGAGTATTCCTCCTGTTATATGTTATTATAGAGGAGATTATTACCCATCATCCTCATCCTGTATAATAATAATAATAATCTCTTATATAATAATATACAGGAGACACTCCCAGCAGAGCCTCTATAGTAATAATAATAATAATGATGGGAGTGCTCCTCCTGTTATATGTTATTATAGAGGAGATTATTACCCATCATCCTCATCCTGTATAATAATAATAATAATCTCTTATATAATAATATACAGGAGACACTCCCAGCAGATCCTCTATAGTAATAATAATAATAATGATGAGAGTATTCCCCCTGTTATATGTTATTATAGAGGAGATTATTACCCATCATCCTCATCCTGTATAATAATAATAATAATCTCTTATATAATAATATACAGGAGACACTCCCAGCAGAGCCTCTATAGTAATAATAATAATAATGATGAGAGTGCTCCTCCTGTTATATGTTATTATAGAGGAGATTATTACCCATCATCCTCATCCTGTATAATAATAATAATCTCTTATATAATAATATACAGGAGACACTCCCAGCAGATCCTCTATAGTAATAATAATAATAATGATGAGAGTATTCCTCCTGTTATATGTTATTATAGAGGAGATTATTACCCATCATCCTCATCCTGTATAATAATAATAATAATCTCTTATATAATAATATACAGGAGACACTCCCAGCAGAGCCTCTATAGTAATAATAATAATAATGATGAGAGTGCTCCTCCTGTTATATGTTATTATAGAGGAGATTATTACCCATCATCCTCATCCTGTATAATAATAATAATAATCTCTTATATAATAATATACAGGAGACACTCCCAGCAGAGCCTCTATAGTAATAATAATAATAATGATGAGAGTGCTCCTCCTGTTATATGTTATTATAGAGGAGATTATTACCCATCATCCTCATCCTGTATAATAATAATAATAATCTCTTATATAATAATATACAGGAGACACTCCCAGCAGAGCCTCTATAGTAATAATAATAATAATGATGAGAGTGCTCCTCCTGTTATATGTTATTATAGAGGAGATTATTACCCATCATCCTCATCCTGTATAATAATAATAATAATCTCTTATATAATAATATACAGGAGACACTCCCAGCAGATCCTCTATAGTAATAATAATAATAATGATGAGAGTGCTCCTCCTGTTATATGTTATTATAGAGGAGATTATTACCCATCATCCTCATCCTGTATAATAATAATAATCTCTTATATAATAATATACAGGAGACACTCCCAGCAGATCCTCTATAGTAATAATAATAATAATGATGAGAGTATTCCTCCTGTTATATGTTATTATAGAGGAGATTATTACCCATCATCCTCATCCTGTATAATAATAATAATAATCTCTTATATAATAATATACAGGAGACACTCCCAGCAGAGCCTCTATAGTAATAATAATAATAATGATGAGAGTGCTCCTCCTGTTATATGTTATTATAGAGGAGATTATTACCCATCATCCTCATCCTGTATAATAATAATAATAATCTCTTATATAATAATATACAGGAGACACTCCCAGCAGATCCTCTATAGTAATAATAATAATAATGATGGGAGTATTCCTCCTGTTATATGTTATTATAGAGGAGATTATTACCCATCATCCTCATCCTGTATAATAATAATAATAATCTCTTATATAATAATATACAGGAGACACTCCCAGCAGATCCTCTATAGTAATAATAATAATAATGATGAGAGTGCTCCTCCTGTTATATGTTATTATAGAGGAGATTATTACCCATCATCCTCATCCTGTATAATAATAATAATAATCTCTTATATAATAATATACAGGAGACACTCCCAGCAGAGCCTCTATAGTAATAATAATAATAATGATGAGAGTATTCCCCCTGTTATATGTTATTATAGAGGAGATTATTACCCATCATCCTCATCCTGTATAATAATAATAATAATCTCTTATATAATAATATACAGGAGACACCCCCAGCAGATCCTCTATAGTAATAATAATAATAATGATGAGAGTGCTCCTCCTGTTATATGTTATTATAGAGGAGATTATTACCCATCATCCTCATCCTGTATAATAATAATAATAATCTCTTATATAATAATATACAGGAGACACTCCCAGCAGATCCTCTATAGTAATAATAATAATAATGATGAGAGTATTCCTCCTGTTATATGTTATTATAGAGGAGATTATTACCCATCATCCTCATCCTGTATAATAATAATAATAATCTCTTATATAATAATATACAGGAGACACTCCCAGCAGATCCTCTATAGTAATAATAATAATAATGATGAGAGTGCTCCTCCTGTTATATGTTATTATAGAGGAGATTATTACCCATCATCCTCATCCTGTATAATAATAATAATAATCTCTTATATAATAATATACAGGAGACACTCCCAGCAGATCCTCTATAGTAATAATAATAATAATGATGAGAGTATTCCTCCTGTTATATGTTATTATAGAGGAGATTATTACCCATCATCCTCATCCTGTATAATAATAATAATCTCTTATATAATAATATACAGGAGACACTCCCAGCAGATCCTCTATAGTAATAATAATAATAATGATGGGAGTGCTCCTCCTGTTATATGTTATTATAGAGGAGATTATTACCCATCATCCTCATCCTGTATAATAATAATAATAATCTCTTATATAATAATATACAGGAGACACTCCCAGCAGATCCTCTATAGTAATAATAATAATAATGATGAGAGTATTCCTCCTGTTATATGTTATTATAGAGGAGATTATTACCCATCATCCTCATCCTGTATAATAATAATAATCTCTTATATAATAATATACAGGAGACACTCCCAGCAGATCCTCTATAGTAATAATAATAATAATGATGAGAGTGCTCCCCCTGTTATATGTTATTATAGAGGAGATTATTACCCATCATCCTCATCCTGTATAATAATAATAATAATCTCTTATATAATAATATACAGGAGACACTCCCAGCAGATCCTCTATAGTAATAATAATAATAATGATGAGAGTGCTCCTCCTGTTATATGTTATTATAGAGGAGATTATTACCCATCATCCTCATCCTGTATAATAATAATAATAATCTCTTATATAATAATATACAGGAGACACTCCCAGCAGAGCCTCTATAGTAATAATAATAATAATGATGAGAGTGCTCCTCCTGTTATATGTTATTATAGAGGAGATTATTACCCATCATCCTCATCCTGTATAATAATAATAATAATCTCTTATATAATAATATACAGGAGACACTCCCAGCAGAGCCTCTATAGTAATAATAATAATAATGATGAGAGTGCTCCTCCTGTTATATGTTATTATAGAGGAGATTATTACCCATCATCCTCATCCTGTATAATAATAATAATAATCTCTTATATAATAATATACAGGAGACACTCCCAGCAGATCCTCTATAGTAATAATAATAATAATGATGGGAGTACTCCTCCTGTTATATGTTATTATAGAGGAGATTATTACCCATCATCCTCATCCTGTATAATAATAATAATAATCTCTTATATAATAATATACAGGAGACACTCCCAGCAGATCCTCTATAGTAATAATAATAATAATGATGAGAGTATTCCTCCTGTTATATGTTATTATAGAGGAGATTATTACCCATCATCCTCATCCTGTATAATAATAATAATCTCTTATATAATAATATACAGGAGACACTCCCAGCAGAGCCTCTATAGTAATAATAATAATAATGATGAGAGTATTCCTCCTGTTATATGTTATTATAGAGGAGATTATTACCCATCATCCTCATCCTGTATAATAATAATAATAATCTCTTATATAATAATATACAGGAGACACTCCCAGCAGATCCTCTATAGTAATAATAATAATAATGATGGGAGTATTCCTCCTGTTATATGTTATTATAGAGGAGATTATTACCCATCATCCTCATCCTGTATAATAATAATAATAATAATCTCTTATATAATAATATACAGGAGACACTCCCAGCAGAGCCTCTATAGTAATAATAATAATAATGATGGGAGTATTCCTCCTGTTATATGTTATTATAGAGGAGATTATTACCCATCATCCTCATCCTGTATAATAATAATAATAATAATAATCTCTTATATAATAATATACAGGAGACACTCCCAGCAGATCCTCTATAGTAATAATAATAATAATGATGAGAGTACTCCTCCTGTTATATGTTATTATAGAGGAGATTATTACCCATCATCCTCATCCTGTATAATAATAATAATAATAATCTCTTATATAATAATATACAGGAGACACTCCCAGCAGATCCTCTATAGTAATAATAATAATAATGATGGGAGTGCTCCTCCTGTTATATGTTATTATAGAGGAGATTATTACCCATCATCCTCATCCTGTATAATAATAATAATAATAATCTCTTATATAATAATATACAGGAGACACTCCCAGCAGAGCCTCTATAGTAATAATAATAATAATGATGAGAGTGCTCCTCCTGTTATATGTTATTATAGAGGAGATTATTACCCATCATCCTCATCCTGTATAATAATAATAATAATCTCTTATATAATAATATACAGGAGACACTCCCAGCAGAGCCTCTATAGTAATAATAATAATAATAATGATGAGAGTATTCCTCCTGTTATATGTTATTATAGAGGAGATTATTACCCATCATCCTCATCCTGTATAATAATAATAATCTCTTATATAATAATATACAGGAGACACTCCCAGCAGAGCCTCTATAGTAATAATAATAATAATGATGAGAGTGCTCCCCCTGTTATATGTTATTATAGAGGAGATTATTACCCATCATCCTCATCCTGTATAATAATAATAATCTCTTATATAATAATATACAGGAGACACTCCCAGCAGATCCTCTATAGTAATAATAATAATAATGATGAGAGTATTCCCCCTGTTATATGTTATTATAGAGGAGATTATTACCCATCATCCTCATCCTGTATAATAATAATAATAATCTCTTATATAATAATATACAGGAGACACCCCCAGCAGATCCTCTATAGTAATAATAATAATAATGATGAGAGTATTCCCCCTGTTATATGTTATTATAGAGGAGATTATTACCCATCATCCTCATCCTGTATAATAATAATAATCTCTTATATAATAATATACAGGAGACACTCCCAGCAGATCCTCTATAGTAATAATAATAATAATGATGAGAGTATTCCTCCTGTTATATGTTATTATAGAGGAGATTATTACCCATCATCCTCATCCTGTATAATAATAATAATAATCTCTTATATAATAATATACAGGAGACACTCCCAGCAGATCCTCTATAGTAATAATAATAATAATGATGAGAGTATTCCTCCTGTTATATGTTATTATAGAGGAGATTATTACCCATCATCCTCATCCTGTATAATAATAATAATAATCTCTTATATAATAATATACAGGAGACACTCCCAGCAGAGCCTCTATAGTAATAATAATAATAATGATGAGAGTGCTCCTCCTGTTATATGTTATTATAGAGGAGATTATTACCCATCATCCTCATCCTGTATAATAATAATAATAATCTCTTATATAATAATATACAGGAGACACTCCCAGCAGATCCTCTATAGTAATAATAATAATAATGATGAGAGTATTCCTCCTGTTATATGTTATTATAGAGGAGATTATTACCCATCATCCTCATCCTGTATAATAATAATAATCTCTTATATAATAATATACAGGAGACACTCCCAGCAGATCCTCTATAGTAATAATAATAATAATGATGAGAGTATTCCCCCTGTTATATGTTATTATAGAGGAGATTATTACCCATCATCCTCTCCTGTATAATAATAATAATCTCTTATATAATAATATACAGGAGACACTCCCAGCAGATCCTCTATAGTAATAATAATAATAATGATGGGAGTGCTCCTCCTGTTATATGTTATTATAGAGGAGATTATTACCCATCATCCTCATCCTGTATAATAATAATAATAATCTCTTATATAATAATATACAGGAGACACTCCCAGCAGATCCTCTATAGTAATAATAATAATAATGATGGGAGTGCTCCTCCTGTTATATGTTATTATAGAGGAGATTATTACCCATCATCCTCATCCTGTATAATAATAATAATAATCTCTTATATAATAATATACAGGAGACACTCCCAGCAGAGCCTCTATAGTAATAATAATAATAATGATGAGAGTATTCCTCCTGTTATATGTTATTATAGAGGAGATTATTACCCATCATCCTCATCCTGTATAATAATAATAATCTCTTATATAATAATATACAGGAGACACTCCCAGCAGAGCCTCTATAGTAATAATAATAATAATGATGAGAGTATTCCTCCTGTTATATGTTATTATAGAGGAGATTATTACCCATCATCCTCATCCTGTATAATAATAATAATAATCTCTTATATAATAATATACAGGAGACACTCCCAGCAGATCCTCTATAGTAATAATAATAATAATGATGAGAGTATTCCCCCTGTTATATGTTATTATAGAGGAGATTATTACCCATCATCCTCATCCTGTATAATAATAATAATAATCTCTTATATAATAATATACAGGAGACACTCCCAGCAGATCCTCTATAGTAATAATAATAATAATGATGAGAGTATTCCCCCTGTTATATGTTATTATAGAGGAGATTATTACCCATCATCCTCATCCTGTATAATAATAATAATCTCTTATATAATAATATACAGGAGACACCCCCAGCAGAGCCTCTATAGTAATAATAATAATAATGATGAGAGTGCTCCTCCTGTTATATGTTATTATAGAGGAGATTATTACCCATCATCCTCATCCTGTATAATAATAATAATAATCTCTTATATAATAATATACAGGAGACACCCCCAGCAGATCCTCTATAGTAATAATAATAATAATGATGGGAGTATTCCTCCTGTTATATGTTATTATAGAGGAGATTATTACCCATCATCCTCATCCTGTATAATAATAATAATAATCTCTTATATAATAATATACAGGAGACACTCCCAGCAGATCCTCTATAGTAATAATAATAATAATGATGAGAGTATTCCCCCTGTTATATGTTATTATAGAGGAGATTATTACCCATCATCCTCATCCTGTATAATAATAATAATCTCTTATATAATAATATACAGGAGACACTCCCAGCAGATCCTCTATAGTAATAATAATAATAATGATGAGAGTGCTCCTCCTGTTATATGTTATTATAGAGGAGATTATTACCCATCATCCTCATCCTGTATAATAATAATAATAATCTCTTATATAATAATATACAGGAGACACCCCCAGCAGATCCTCTATAGTAATAATAATAATAATGATGGGAGTATTCCTCCTGTTATATGTTATTATAGAGGAGATTATTACCCATCATCCTCATCCTGTATAATAATAATAATAATCTCTTATATAATAATATACAGGAGACACTCCCAGCAGATCCTCTATAGTAATAATAATAATAATGATGGGAGTATTCCTCCTGTTATATGTTATTATAGAGGAGATTATTACCCATCATCCTCATCCTGTATAATAATAATAATAATCTCTTATATAATAATATACAGGAGACACCCCCAGCAGAGCCTCTATAGTAATAATAATAATAATGATGAGAGTATTCCTCCTGTTATATGTTATTATAGAGGAGATTATTACCCATCATCCTCATCCTGTATAATAATAATAATAATCTCTTATATAATAATATACAGGAGACACTCCCAGCAGAGCCTCTATAGTAATAATAATAATAATGATGAGAGTATTCCTCCTGTTATATGTTATTATAGAGGAGATTATTACCCATCATCCTCATCCTGTATAATAATAATAATAATCTCTTATATAATAATATACAGGAGACACTCCCAGCAGAGCCTCTATAGTAATAATAATAATAATGATGGGAGTGCTCCTCCTGTTATATGTTATTATAGAGGAGATTATTACCCATCATCCTCATCCTGTATAATAATAATAATAATCTCTTATATAATAATATACAGGAGACACTCCCAGCAGATCCTCTATAGTAATAATAATAATAATGATGAGAGTATTCCTCCTGTTATATGTTATTATAGAGGAGATTATTACCCATCATCCTCATCCTGTATAATAATAATAATAATCTCTTATATAATAATATACAGGAGACACTCCCAGCAGATCCTCTATAGTAATAATAATAATAATGATGGGAGTATTCCTCCTGTTATATGTTATTATAGAGGAGATTATTACCCATCATCCTCATCCTGTATAATAATAATAATAATCTCTTATATAATAATATACAGGAGACACTCCCAGCAGAGCCTCTATAGTAATAATAATAATAATGATGAGAGTATTCCTCCTGTTATATGTTATTATAGAGGAGATTATTACCCATCATCCTCATCCTGTATAATAATAATAATAATCTCTTATATAATAATATACAGGAGACACTCCCAGCAGAGCCTCTATAGTAATAATAATAATAATGATGAGAGTGCTCCCCCTGTTATATGTTATTATAGAGGAGATTATTACCCATCATCCTCATCCTGTATAATAATAATAATAATCTCTTATATAATAATATACAGGAGACACTCCCAGCAGATCCTCTATAGTAATAATAATAATAATGATGAGAGTGCTCCTCCTGTTATATGTTATTATAGAGGAGATTATTACCCATCATCCTCATCCTGTATAATAATAATAATAATAATCTCTTATATAATAATATACAGGAGACACTCCCAGCAGATCCTCTATAGTAATAATAATAATAATGATGGGAGTATTCCCCCTGTTATATGTTATTATAGAGGAGATTATTACCCATCATCCTCATCCTGTATAATAATAATAATAATCTCTTATATAATAATATACAGGAGACACTCCCAGCAGATCCTCTATAGTAATAATAATAATAATGATGAGAGTATTCCCCCTGTTATATGTTATTATAGAGGAGATTATTACCCATCATCCTCATCCTGTATAATAATAATAATCTCTTATATAATAATATACAGGAGACACTCCCAGCAGATCCTCTATAGTAATAATAATAATAATGATGAGAGTATTCCTCCTGTTATATGTTATTATAGAGGAGATTATTACCCATCATCCTCATCCTGTATAATAATAATAATAATCTCTTATATAATAATATACAGGAGACACTCCCAGCAGAGCCTCTATAGTAATAATAATAATAATGATGAGAGTATTCCTCCTGTTATATGTTATTATAGAGGAGATTATTACCCATCATCCTCATCCTGTATAATAATAATAATAATCTCTTATATAATAATATACAGGAGACACTCCCAGCAGATCCTCTATAGTAATAATAATAATAATGATGAGAGTATTCCTCCTGTTATATGTTATTATAGAGGAGATTATTACCCATCATCCTCATCCTGTATAATAATAATAATAATCTCTTATATAATAATATACAGGAGACACTCCCAGCAGATCCTCTATAGTAATAATAATAATAATGATGAGAGTGCTCCTCCTGTTATATGTTATTATAGAGGAGATTATTACCCATCATCCTCATCCTGTATAATAATAATAATCTCTTATATAATAATATACAGGAGACACTCCCAGCAGATCCTCTATAGTAATAATAATAATAATGATGGGAGTATTCCTCCTGTTATATGTTATTATAGAGGAGATTATTACCCATCATCCTCATCCTGTATAATAATAATAATAATCTCTTATATAATAATATACAGGAGACACTCCCAGCAGAGCCTCTATAGTAATAATAATAATAATGATGAGAGTGCTCCTCCTGTTATATGTTATTATAGAGGAGATTATTACCCATCATCCTCATCCTGTATAATAATAATAATCTCTTATATAATAATATACAGGAGACACTCCCAGCAGAGCCTCTATAGTAATAATAATAATAATGATGAGAGTATTCCCCCTGTTATATGTTATTATAGAGGAGATTATTACCCATCATCCTCATCCTGTATAATAATAATAATAATCTCTTATATAATAATATACAGGAGACACTCCCAGCAGATCCTCTATAGTAATAATAATAATAATGATGAGAGTATTCCCCCTGTTATATGTTATTATAGAGGAGATTATTACCCATCATCCTCATCCTGTATAATAATAATAATAATCTCTTATATAATAATATACAGGAGACACTCCCAGCAGATCCTCTATAGTAATAATAATAATAATGATGAGAGTATTCCTCCTGTTATATGTTATTATAGAGGAGATTATTACCCATCATCCTCATCCTGTATAATAATAATAATAATCTCTTATATAATAATATACAGGAGACACTCCCAGCAGAGCCTCTATAGTAATAATAATAATAATGATGAGAGTGCTCCTCCTGTTATATGTTATTATAGAGGAGATTATTACCCATCATCCTCATCCTGTATAATAATAATCTCTTATATAATAATATACAGGAGACACTCCCAGCAGATCCTCTATAGTAATAATAATAATAATGATGAGAGTGCTCCTCCTGTTATATGTTATTATAGAGGAGATTATTACCCATCATCCTCATCCTGTATAATAATAATAATAATAATCTCTTATATAATAATATACAGGAGACACTCCCAGCAGATCCTCTATAGTAATAATAATAATAATGATGGGAGTATTCCTCCTGTTATATGTTATTATAGAGGAGATTATTACCCATCATCCTCATCCTGTATAATAATAATAATAATCTCTTATATAATAATATACAGGAGACACTCCCAGCAGAGCCTCTATAGTAATAATAATAATAATGATGAGAGTGCTCCTCCTGTTATATGTTATTATAGAGGAGATTATTACCCATCATCCTCATCCTGTATAATAATAATAATAATCTCTTATATAATAATATACAGGAGACACTCCCAGCAGATCCTCTATAGTAATAATAATAATAATGATGAGAGTGCTCCTCCTGTTATATGTTATTATAGAGGAGATTATTACCCATCATCCTCATCCTGTATAATAATAATCTCTTATATAATAATATACAGGAGACACTCCCAGCAGATCCTCTATAGTAATAATAATAATAATGATGGGAGTATTCCTCCTGTTATATGTTATTATAGAGGAGATTATTACCCATCATCCTCATCCTGTATAATAATAATAATAATCTCTTATATAATAATATACAGGAGACACTCCCAGCAGATCCTCTATAGTAATAATAATAATAATGATGAGAGTATTCCTCCTGTTATATGTTATTATAGAGGAGATTATTACCCATCATCCTCATCCTGTATAATAATAATAATCTCTTATATAATAATATACAGGAGACACTCCCAGCAGATCCTCTATAGTAATAATAATAATAATGATGAGAGTGCTCCTCCTGTTATATGTTATTATAGAGGAGATTATTACCCATCATCCTCATCCTGTATAATAATAATAATAATCTCTTATATAATAATATACAGGAGACACTCCCAGCAGAGCCTCTATAGTAATAATAATAATAATGATGAGAGTATTCCTCCTGTTATATGTTATTATAGAGGAGATTATTACCCATCATCCTCATCCTGTATAATAATAATAATCTCTTATATAATAATATACAGGAGACACTCCCAGCAGAGCCTCTATAGTAATAATAATAATAATGATGAGAGTGCTCCTCCTGTTATATGTTATTATAGAGGAGATTATTACCCATCATCCTCATCCTGTATAATAATAATAATAATCTCTTATATAATAATATACAGGAGACACTCCCAGCAGATCCTCTATAGTAATAATAATAATAATGATGGGAGTATTCCTCCTGTTATATGTTATTATAGAGGAGATTATTACCCATCATCCTCATCCTGTATAATAATAATAATCTCTTATATAATAATATACAGGAGACACTCCCAGCAGATCCTCTATAGTAATAATAATAATAATGATGAGAGTATTCCTCCTGTTATATGTTATTATAGAGGAGATTATTACCCATCATCCTCATCCTGTATAATAATAATAATAATCTCTTATATAATAATATACAGGAGACACTCCCAGCAGAGCCTCTATAGTAATAATAATAATAATGATGAGAGTATTCCTCCTGTTATATGTTATTATAGAGGAGATTATTACCCATCATCCTCATCCTGTATAATAATAATAATAATCTCTTATATAATAATATACAGGAGACACTCCCAGCAGAGCCTCTATAGTAATAATAATAATAATGATGAGAGTATTCCTCCTGTTATATGTTATTATAGAGGAGATTATTACCCATCATCCTCATCCTGTATAATAATAATAATAATCTCTTATATAATAATATACAGGAGACACTCCCAGCAGAGCCTCTATAGTAATAATAATAATAATGATGAGAGTATTCCCCCTGTTATATGTTATTATAGAGGAGATTATTACCCATCATCCTCATCCTGTATAATAATAATAATAATCTCTTATATAATAATATACAGGAGACACTCCCAGCAGATCCTCTATAGTAATAATAATAATAATGATGAGAGTATTCCTCCTGTTATATGTTATTATAGAGGAGATTATTACCCATCATCCTCATCCTGTATAATAATAATAATAATCTCGTATATAATAATATACAGGAGACACCCCCAGCAGAGCCTCTATAGTAATAATAATAATAATGATGAGAGTGCTCCTCCTGTTATATGTTATTATAGAGGAGATTATTACCCATCATCCTCATCCTGTATAATAATAATAATCTCTTATATAATAATATACAGGAGACACTCCCAGCAGATCCTCTATAGTAATAATAATAATAATGATGAGAGTATTCCCCCTGTTATATGTTATTATAGAGGAGATTATTACCCATCATCCTCATCCTGTATAATAATAATAATAATCTCTTATATAATAATATACAGGAGACACTCCCAGCAGATCCTCTATAGTAATAATAATAATAATGATGAGAGTATTCCCCCTGTTATATGTTATTATAGAGGAGATTATTACCCATCATCCTCATCCTGTATAATAATAATAATAATAATCTCTTATATAATAATATACAGGAGACACTCCCAGCAGATCCTCTATAGTAATAATAATAATAATGATGAGAGTGCTCCTCCTGTTATATGTTATTATAGAGGAGATTATTACCCATCATCCTCATCCTGTATAATAATAATAATAATCTCTTATATAATAATATACAGGAGACACTCCCAGCAGATCCTCTATAGTAATAATAATAATAATGATGAGAGTACTCCTCCTGTTATATGTTATTATAGAGGAGATTATTACCCATCATCCTCATCCTGTATAATAATAATAATCTCTTATATAATAATATACAGGAGACACTCCCAGCAGATCCTCTATAGTAATAATAATAATAATGATGAGAGTGCTCCTCCTGTTATATGTTATTATAGAGGAGATTATTACCCATCATCCTCATCCTGTATAATAATAATAATAATCTCTTATATAATAATATACAGGAGACACTCCCAGCAGATCCTCTATAGTAATAATAATAATAATGATGAGAGTATTCCCCCTGTTATATGTTATTATAGAGGAGATTATTACCCATCATCCTCATCCTGTATAATAATAATAATAATCTCTTATATAATAATATACAGGAGACACTCCCAGCAGATCCTCTATAGTAATAATAATAATAATGATGAGAGTACTCCTCCTGTTATGTTATTATAGAGGAGATTATTACCCATCATCCTCATCCTGTATAATAATAATAATAATCTCTTATATAATAATATACAGGAGACACTCCCAGCAGATCCTCTATAGTAATAATAATAATAATGATGGGAGTATTCCTCCTGTTATATGTTATTATAGAGGAGATTATTACCCATCATCCTCATCCTGTATAATAATAATAATAATAATCTCTTATATAATAATATACAGGAGACACTCCCAGCAGATCCTCTATAGTAATAATAATAATAATGATGAGAGTATTCCTCCTGTTATATGTTATTATAGAGGAGATTATTACCCATCATCCTCATCCTGTATAATAATAATAATAATCTCTTATATAATAATATACAGGAGACACTCCCAGCAGAGCCTCTATAGTAATAATAATAATAATGATGAGAGTGCTCCTCCTGTTATATGTTATTATAGAGGAGATTATTACCCATCATCCTCATCCTGTATAATAATAATAATAATCTCTTATATAATAATATACAGGAGACACTCCCAGCAGAGCCTCTATAGTAATAATAATAATAATGATGGGAGTGCTCCTCCTGTTATATGTTATTATAGAGGAGATTATTACCCATCATCCTCATCCTGTATAATAATAATAATAATCTCTTATATAATAATATACAGGAGACACTCCCAGCAGATCCTCTATAGTAATAATAATAATAATGATGGGAGTATTCCTCCTGTTATATGTTATTATAGAGGAGATTATTACCCATCATCCTCATCCTGTATAATAATAATAATCTCTTATATAATAATATACAGGAGACACTCCCAGCAGATCCTCTATAGTAATAATAATAATAATGATGGGAGTATTCCTCCTGTTATATGTTATTATAGAGGAGATTATTACCCATCATCCTCATCCTGTATAATAATAATAATAATCTCTTATATAATAATATACAGGAGACACTCCCAGCAGAGCCTCTATAGTAATAATAATAATAATGATGAGAGTATTCCTCCTGTTATATGTTATTATAGAGGAGATTATTACCCATCATCCTCATCCTGTATAATAATAATAATCTCTTATATAATAATATACAGGAGACACTCCCAGCAGATCCTCTATAGTAATAATAATAATAATGATGAGAGTATTCCTCCTGTTATATGTTATTATAGAGGAGATTATTACCCATCATCCTCATCCTGTATAATAATAATAATAATCTCTTATATAATAATATACAGGAGACACTCCCAGCAGATCCTCTATAGTAATAATAATAATAATGATGAGAGTGCTCCTCCTGTTATATGTTATTATAGAGGAGATTATTACCCATCATCCTCATCCTGTATAATAATAATAATAATCTCTTATATAATAATATACAGGAGACACTCCCAGCAGAGCCTCTATAGTAATAATAATAATAATGATGAGAGTGCTCCTCCTGTTATATGTTATTATAGAGGAGATTATTACCCATCATCCTCATCCTGTATAATAATAATAATAATCTCTTATATAATAATATACAGGAGACACTCCCAGCAGATCCTCTATAGTAATAATAATAATAATGATGGGAGTATTCCTCCTGTTATATGTTATTATAGAGGAGATTATTACCCATCATCCTCATCCTGTATAATAATAATAATAATCTCTTATATAATAATATACAGGAGACACTCCCAGCAGAGCCTCTATAGTAATAATAATAATAATGATGAGAATATTCCTCCTGTTATATGTTATTATAGAGGAGATTATTACCCATCATCCTCATCCTGTATAATAATAATAATAATCTCTTATATAATAATATACAGGAGACACTCCCAGCAGAGCCTCTATAGTAATAATAATAATAATGATGAGAGTATTCCTCCTGTTATATGTTATTATAGAGGAGATTATTACCCATCATCCTCATCCTGTATAATAATAATAATAATCTCTTATATAATAATATACAGGAGACACTCCCAGCAGAGCCTCTATAGTAATAATAATAATAATGATGAGAGTGCTCCTCCTGTTATATGTTATTATAGAGGAGATTATTACCCATCATCCTCATCCTGTATAATAATAATAATCTCTTATATAATAATATACAGGAGACACTCCCAGCAGATCCTCTATAGTAATAATAATAATAATGATGAGAGTATTCCTCCTGTTATATGTTATTATAGAGGAGATTATTACCCATCATCCTCATCCTGTATAATAATAATAATAATAATCTCTTATATAATAATATACAGGAGACACTCCCAGCAGATCCTCTATAGTAATAATAATAATAATGATGAGAGTATTCCTCCTGTTATATGTTATTATAGAGGAGATTATTACCCATCATCCTCATCCTGTATAATAATAATCTCTTATATAATAATATACAGGAGACACTCCCAGCAGATCCTCTATAGTAATAATAATAATAATAATGATGAGAGTGCTCCCCCTGTTATATGTTATTATAGAGGAGATTATTACCCATCATCCTCATCCTGTATAATAATAATAATAATCTCTTATATAATAATATACAGGAGACACTCCCAGCAGATCCTCTATAGTAATAATAATAATAATGATGAGAGTATTCCCCCTGTTATATGTTATTATAGAGGAGATTATTACCCATCATCCTCATCCTGTATAATAATAATAATCTCTTATATAATAATATACAGGAGACACTCCCAGCAGATCCTCTATAGTAATAATAATAATAATGATGAGAGTATTCCTCCTGTTATATGTTATTATAGAGGAGATTATTACCCATCATCCTCATCCTGTATAATAATAATAATAATCTCTTATATAATAATATACAGGAGACACTCCCAGCAGATCCTCTATAGTAATAATAATAATAATGATGGGAGTATTCCTCCTGTTATATGTTATTATAGAGGAGATTATTACCCATCATCCTCATCCTGTATAATAATAATAATCTCTTATATAATAATATACAGGAGACACTCCCAGCAGATCCTCTATAGTAATAATAATAATAATGATGAGAGTATTCCTCCTGTTATATGTTATTATAGAGGAGATTATTACCCATCATCCTCATCCTGTATAATAATAATAATAATCTCTTATATAATAATATACAGGAGACACTCCCAGCAGAGCCTCTATAGTAATAATAATAATAATGATGAGAGTGCCCCTCCTGTTATATGTTATTATAGAGGAGATTATTACCCATCATCCTCATCCTGTATAATAATAATAATAATAATCTCTTATATAATAATATACAGGAGACACCCCCAGCAGATCCTCTATAGTAATAATAATAATAATAATGATGAGAGTGCTCCTCCTGTTATATGTTATTATAGAGGAGATTATTACCCATCATCCTCATCCTGTATAATAATAATAATCTCTTATATAATAATATACAGGAGACACTCCCAGCAGATCCTCTATAGTAATAATAATAATAATGATGAGAGTGCTCCTCCTGTTATATGTTATTATAGAGGAGATTATTACCCATCATCCTCATCCTGTATAATAATAATAATCTCTTATATAATAATATACAGGAGACACTCCCAGCAGATCCTCTATAGTAATAATAATAATAATGATGAGAGTATTCCCCCTGTTATATGTTATTATAGAGGAGATTATTACCCATCATCCTCATCCTGTATAATAATAATAATCTCTTATATAATAATATACAGGAGACACTCCCAGCAGAGCCTCTATAGTAATAATAATAATAATGATGGGAGTATTCCTCCTGTTATATGTTATTATAGAGGAGATTATTACCCATCATCCTCATCCTGTATAATAATAATAATAATCTCTTATATAATAATATACAGGAGACACTCCCAGCAGAGCCTCTATAGTAATAATAATAATAATGATGGGAGTATTCCTCCTGTTATATGTTATTATAGAGGAGATTATTACCCATCATCCTCATCCTGTATAATAATAATAATCTCTTATATAATAATATACAGGAGACACTCCCAGCAGATCCTCTATAGTAATAATAATAATAATGATGAGAGTATTCCCCCTGTTATATGTTATTATAGAGGAGATTATTACCCATCATCCTCATCCTGTATAATAATAATAATCTCTTATATAATAATATACAGGAGACACTCCCAGCAGATCCTCTATAGTAATAATAATAATAATGATGAGAGTACTCCTCCTGTTATATGTTATTATAGAGGAGATTATTACCCATCATCCTCATCCTGTATAATAATAATAATCTCTTATATAATAATATACAGGAGACACTCCCAGCAGAGCCTCTATAGTAATAATAATAATAATGATGAGAGTGCTCCTCCTGTTATATGTTATTATAGAGGAGATTATTACCCATCATCCTCATCCTGTATAATAATAATAATAATAATCTCTTATATAATAATATACAGGAGACACCCCCAGCAGATCCTCTATAGTAATAATAATAATAATGATGGGAGTATTCCTCCTGTTATATGTTATTATAGAGGAGATTATTACCCATCATCCTCATCCTGTATAATAATAATAATCTCTTATATAATAATATACAGGAGACACTCCCAGCAGATCCTCTATAGTAATAATAATAATAATGATGAGAGTGCTCCTCCTGTTATATGTTATTATAGAGGAGATTATTACCCATCATCCTCATCCTGTATAATAATAATAATAATCTCTTATATAATAATATACAGGAGACACTCCCAGCAGATCCTCTATAGTAATAATAATAATAATGATGAGAGTGCTCCTCCTGTTATATGTTATTATAGAGGAGATTATTACCCATCATCCTCATCCTGTATAATAATAATAATAATCTCTTATATAATAATATACAGGAGACACTCCCAGCAGATCCTCTATAGTAATAATAATAATAATGATGAGAGTGTTCCTCCTGTTATATGTTATTATAGAGGAGATTATTACCCATCATCCTCATCCTGTATAATAATAATAATAATCTCTTATATAATAATATACAGGAGACACTCCCAGCAGATCCTCTATAGTAATAATAATAATAATGATGGGAGTATTCCTCCTGTTATATGTTATTATAGAGGAGATTATTACCCATCATCCTCATCCTGTATAATAATAATAATAATCTCTTATATAATAATATACAGGAGACACTCCCAGCAGATCCTCTATAGTAATAATAATAATAATGATGAGAGTGCTCCTCCTGTTATATGTTATTATAGAGGAGATTATTACCCATCATCCTCATCCTGTATAATAATAATAATAATCTCTTATATAATAATATACAGGAGACACTCCCAGCAGATCCTCTATAGTAATAATAATAATAATGATGAGAGTATTCCTCCTGTTATATGTTATTATAGAGGAGATTATTACCCATCATCCTCATCCTGTATAATAATAATAATAATCTCTTATATAATAATATACAGGAGACACTCCCAGCAGATCCTCTATAGTAATAATAATAATAATGATGAGAGTATTCCTCCTGTTATATGTTATTATAGAGGAGATTATTACCCATCATCCTCATCCTGTATAATAATAATAATAATCTCTTATATAATAATATACAGGAGACACTCCCAGCAGATCCTCTATAGTAATAATAATAATAATGATGAGAGTGCTCCTCCTGTTATATGTTATTATAGAGGAGATTATTACCCATCATCCTCATCCTGTATAATAATAATAATCTCTTATATAATAATATACAGGAGACACTCCCAGCAGATCCTCTATAGTAATAATAATAATAATGATGAGAGTATTCCTCCTGTTATATGTTATTATAGAGGAGATTATTACCCATCATCCTCATCCTGTATAATAATAATAATAATCTCTTATATAATAATATACAGGAGACACTCCCAGCAGATCCTCTATAGTAATAATAATAATAATGATGAGAGTATTCCCCCTGTTATATGTTATTATAGAGGAGATTATTACCCATCATCCTCATCCTGTATAATAATAATAATAATCTCTTATATAATAATATACAGGAGACACTCCCAGCAGATCCTCTATAGTAATAATAATAATAATGATGAGAGTGCTCCTCCTGTTATATGTTATTATAGAGGAGATTATTACCCATCATCCTCATCCTGTATAATAATAATAATAATCTCTTATATAATAATATACAGGAGACACTCCCAGCAGATCCTCTATAGTAATAATAATAATAATGATGAGAGTATTCCCCCTGTTATATGTTATTATAGAGGAGATTATTACCCATCATCCTCATCCTGTATAATAATAATAATAATCTCTTATATAATAATATACAGGAGACACTCCCAGCAGAGCCTCTATAGTAATAATAATAATAATGATGAGAGTATTCCTCCTGTTATATGTTATTATAGAGGAGATTATTACCCATCATCCTCATCCTGTATAATAATAATAATAATCTCTTATATAATAATATACAGGAGACACTCCCAGCAGATCCTCTATAGTAATAATAATAATAATGATGGGAGTATTCCCCCTGTTATATGTTATTATAGAGGAGATTATTACCCATCATCCTCATCCTGTATAATAATAATAATAATCTCTTATATAATAATATACAGGAGACACTCCCAGCAGATCCTCTATAGTAATAATAATAATAATGATGAGAGTGCTCCTCCTGTTATATGTTATTATAGAGGAGATTATTACCCATCATCCTCATCCTGTATAATAATAATAATAATCTCTTATATAATAATATACAGGAGACACTCCCAGCAGATCCTCTATAGTAATAATAATAATAATGATGAGAGTATTCCTCCTGATATATGTTATTATAGAGGAGATTATTACCCATCATCCTCATCCTGTATAATAATAATAATAATCTCTTATATAATAATATACAGGAGACACTCCCAGCAGAGCCTCTATAGTAATAATAATAATAATGATGAGAGTATTCCTCCTGTTATATGTTATTATAGAGGAGATTATTACCCATCATCCTCATCCTGTATAATAATAATAATAATCTCTTATATAATAATATACAGGAGACACTCCCAGCAGATCCTCTATAGTAATAATAATAATAATGATGAGAGTATTCCCCTGTTATATGTTATTATAGAGGAGATTATTACCCATCATCCTCATCCTGTATAATAATAATAATAATCTCTTATATAATAATATACAGGAGACACTCCCAGCAGATCCTCTATAGTAATAATAATAATGATGATGAGAGTATTCCTCCTGTTATATGTTATTATAGAGGAGATTATTACCCATCATCCTCATCCTGTATAATAATAATAATAATCTCTTATATAATAATATACAGGAGACACTCCCAGCAGATCCTCTATAGTAATAATAATAATAATGATGAGAGTATTCCCCTGTTATATGTTATTATAGAGGAGATTATTACCCATCATCCTCATCCTGTATAATAATAATAATAATCTCTTATATAATAATATACAGGAGACACTCCCAGCAGAGCCTCTATAGTAATAATAATAATAATGATGAGAGTGTTCCTCCTGTTATATGTTATTATAGAGGAGATTATTACCCATCATCCTCATCCTGTATAATAATAATAATAATCTCTTATATAATAATATACAGGAGACACTCCCAGCAGATCCTCTATAGTAATAATAATAATAATGATGGGAGTATTCCTCCTGTTATATGTTATTATAGAGGAGATTATTACCCATCATCCTCATCCTGTATAATAATAATAATAATAATCTCTTATATAATAATATACAGGAGACACTCCCAGCAGATCCTCTATAGTAATAATAATAATAATGATGAGAGTGCTCCTCCTGTTATATGTTATTATAGAGGAGATTATTACCCATCATCCTCATCCTGTATAATAATAATAATCTCTTATATAATAATATACAGGAGACACTCCCAGCAGATCCTCTATAGTAATAATAATAATAATGATGAGAGTATTCCTCCTGTTATATGTTATTATAGAGGAGATTATTACCCATCATCCTCATCCTGTATAATAATAATAATAATAATCTCTTATATAATAATATACAGGAGACACTCCCAGCAGATCCTCTATAGTAATAATAATAATAATGATGGGAGTATTCCCCCTGTTATATGTTATTATAGAGGAGATTATTACCCATCATCCTCATCCTGTATAATAATAATCTCTTATATAATAATATACAGGAGACACTCCCAGCAGATCCTCTATAGTAATAATAATAATAATGATGAGAGTGCTCCTCCTGTTATATGTTATTATAGAGGAGATTATTACCCATCATCCTCATCCTGTATAATAATAATAATAATCTCTTATATAATAATATACAGGAGACACTCCCAGCAGATCCTCTATAGTAATAATAATAATAATGATGGGAGTATTCCCCCTGTTATATGTTATTATAGAGGAGATTATTACCCATCATCCTCATCCTGTATAATAATAATAATAATCTCTTATATAATAATATACAGGAGACACTCCCAGCAGATCCTCTATAGTAATAATAATAATAATGATGGGAGTATTCCCCCTGTTATATGTTATTATAGAGGAGATTATTACCCATCATCCTCATCCTGTATAATAATAATAATAATCTCTTATATAATAATATACAGGAGACACTCCCAGCAGAGCCTCTATAGTAATAATAATAATAATGATGAGAGTATTCCTCCTGTTATATGTTATTATAGAGGAGATTATTACCCATCATCCTCATCCTGTATAATAATAATAATAATCTCTTATATAATAATATACAGGAGACACTCCCAGCAGATCCTCTATAGTAATAATAATAATAATGATGGGAGTGCTCCTCCTGTTATATGTTATTATAGAGGAGATTATTACCCATCATCCTCATCCTGTATAATAATAATAATAATCTCTTATATAATAATATACAGGAGACACTCCCAGCAGATCCTCTATAGTAATAATAATAATAATGATGAGAGTATTCCTCCTGTTATATGTTATTATAGAGGAGATTATTACCCATCATCCTCATCCTGTATAATAATAATAATAATCTCTTATATAATAATATACAGGAGACACTCCCAGCAGATCCTCTATAGTAATAATAATAATAATGATGAGAGTGCTCCTCCTGTTATATGTTATTATAGAGGAGATTATTACCCATCATCCTCATCCTGTATAATAATAATAATAATCTCTTATATAATAATATACAGGAGACACTCCCAGCAGAGCCTCTATAGTAATAATAATAATAATGATGGGAGTATTCCTCCTGTTATATGTTATTATAGAGGAGATTATTACCCATCATCCTCATCCTGTATAATAATAATAATAATCTCTTATATAATAATATACAGGAGACACTCCCAGCAGATCCTCTATAGTAATAATAATAATAATAATGATGAGAGTATTCCTCCTGTTATATGTTATTATAGAGGAGATTATTACCCATCATCCTCATCCTGTATAATAATAATAATAATCTCTTATATAATAATATACAGGAGACACTCCCAGCAGAGCCTCTATAATAATAATAATAATAATGATGAGAGTATTCCTCCTGTTATATGTTATTATAGAGGAGATTATTACCCATCATCCTCATCCTGTATAATAATAATAATAATCTCTTATATAATAATATACAGGAGACACTCCCAGCAGATCCTCTATAGTAATAATAATAATAATGATGAGAGTATTCCTCCTGTTATATGTTATTATAGAGGAGATTATTACCCATCATCCTCATCCTGTATAATAATAATAATAATCTCTTATATAATAATATACAGGAGACACTCCCAGCAGATCCTCTATAGTAATAATAATAATAATGATGAGAGTGCTCCTCCTGTTATATGTTATTATAGAGGAGATTATTACCCATCATCCTCATCCTGTATAATAATAATAATAATAATCTCTTATATAATAATATACAGGAGACACCCCCAGCAGATCCTCTATAGTAATAATAATAATAATGATGGGAGTATTCCTCCTGTTATATGTTATTATAGAGGAGATTATTACCCATCATCCTCATCCTGTATAATAATAATAATAATCTCTTATATAATAATATACAGGAGACACCCCCAGCAGATCCTCTATAGTAATAATAATAATAATGATGAGAGTATTCCTCCTGTTATATGTTATTATAGAGGAGATTATTACCCATCATCCTCATCCTGTATAATAATAATAATAATCTCTTATATAATAATATACAGGAGACACTCCCAGCAGATCCTCTATAGTAATAATAATAATAATGATGAGAGTATTCCCCCTGTTATATGTTATTATAGAGGAGATTATTACCCATCATCCTCATCCTGTATAATAATAATAATAATCTCTTATATAATAATATACAGGAGACACTCCCAGCAGATCCTCTATAGTAATAATAATAATAATGATGAGAGTGCTCCTCCTGTTATATGTTATTATAGAGGAGATTATTACCCATCATCCTCATCCTGTATAATAATAATAATAATAATCTCTTATATAATAATATACAGGAGACACTCCCAGCAGATCCTCTATAGTAATAATAATAATAATGATGAGAGTATTCCTCCTGTTATATGTTATTATAGAGGAGATTATTACCCATCATCCTCATCCTGTATAATAATAATAATAATCTCTTATATAATAATATACAGGAGACACTCCCAGCAGAGCCTCTATAGTAATAATAATAATAATGATGAGAGTACTCCTCCTGTTATATGTTATTATAGAGGAGATTATTACCCATCATCCTCATCCTGTATAATAATAATAATAATCTCTTATATAATAATATACAGGAGACACCCCCAGCAGAGCCTCTATAGTAATAATAATAATAATGATGAGAGTATTCCTCCTGTTATATGTTATTATAGAGGAGATTATTACCCATCATCCTCATCCTGTATAATAATAATAATAATCTCTTATATAATAATATACAGGAGACACCCCCAGCAGAGCCTCTATAGTAATAATAATAATAATGATGAGAGTGCTCCTCCTGTTATATGTTATTATAGAGGAGATTATTACCCATCATCCTCATCCTGTATAATAATAATAATCTCTTATATAATAATATACAGGAGACACTCCCAGCAGATCCTCTATAGTAATAATAATAATAATGATGAGAGTATTCCTCCTGTTATATGTTATTATAGAGGAGATTATTACCCATCATCCTCATCCTGTATAATAATAATAATAATCTCTTATATAATAATATACAGGAGACACTCCCAGCAGATCCTCTATAGTAATAATAATAATAATGATGGGAGTATTCCTCCTGTTATATGTTATTATAGAGGAGATTATTACCCATCATCCTCATCCTGTATAATAATAATAATAATCTCTTATATAATAATATACAGGAGACACTCCCAGCAGATCCTCTATAGTAATAATAATAATAATGATGAGAGTATTCCTCCTGTTATATGTTATTATAGAGGAGATTATTACCCATCATCCTCATCCTGTATAATAATAATAATAATCTCTTATATAATAATATACAGGAGACACTCCCAGCAGATCCTCTATAGTAATAATAATAATAATGATGAGAGTGCTCCTCCTGTTATATGTTATTATAGAGGAGATTATTACCCATCATCCTCATCCTGTATAATAATAATAATAATCTCTTATATAATAATATACAGGAGACACTCCCAGCAGAGCCTCTATAGTAATAATAATAATAATGATGAGAGTATTCCTCCTGTTATATGTTATTATAGAGGAGATTATTACCCATCATCCTCATCCTGTATAATAATAATAATAATCTCTTATATAATAATATACAGGAGACACTCCCAGCAGAGCCTCTATAGTAATAATAATAATAATGATGAGAGTATTCCTCCTGTTATATGTTATTATAGAGGAGATTATTACCCATCATCCTCATCCTGTATAATAATAATAATAATCTCTTATATAATAATATACAGGAGACACTCCCAGCAGAGCCTCTATAGTAATAATAATAATAATGATGAGAGTATTCCTCCTGTTATATGTTATTATAGAGGAGATTATTACCCATCATCCTCATCCTGTATAATAATAATAATAATCTCTTATATAATAATATACAGGAGACACTCCCAGCAGAGCCTCTATAGTAATAATAATAATAATGATGAGAGTATTCCTCCTGTTATGTTATTATAGAGGAGATTATTACCCATCATCCTCATCCTGTATAATAATAATAATAATCTCTTATATAATAATATACAGGAGACACTCCCAGCAGAGCCTCTATAGTAATAATAATAATAATAATGATGAGAGTATTCCCCCTGTTATATGTTATTATAGAGGAGATTATTACCCATCATCCTCATCCTGTATAATAATAATAATAATCTCTTATATAATAATATACAGGAGACACTCCCAGCAGATCCTCTATAGTAATAATAATAATAATGATGAGAGTGCTCCTCCTGTTATATGTTATTATAGAGGAGATTATTACCCATCATCCTCATCCTGTATAATAATAATAATAATCTCTTATATAATAATATACAGGAGACACTCCCAGCAGAGCCTCTATAGTAATAATAATAATAATGATGAGAGTGCTCCTCCTGTTATATGTTATTATAGAGGAGATTATTACCCATCATCCTCATCCTGTATAATAATAATAATAATCTCTTATATAATAATATACAGGAGACACTCCCAGCAGATCCTCTATAGTAATAATAATAATAATGATGAGAGTATTCCCCCTGTTATATGTTATTATAGAGGAGATTATTACCCATCATCCTCATCCTGTATAATAATAATAATCTCTTATATAATAATATACAGGAGACACTCCCAGCAGAGCCTCTATAGTAATAATAATAATAATGATGAGAGTGCTCCTCCTGTTATATGTTATTATAGAGGAGATTATTACCCATCATCCTCATCCTGTATAATAATAATAATCTCTTATATAATAATATACAGGAGACACTCCCAGCAGATCCTCTATAGTAATAATAATAATAATGATGAGAGTATTCCCCCTGTTATATGTTATTATAGAGGAGATTATTACCCATCATCCTCATCCTGTATAATAATAATAATAATCTCTTATATAATAATATACAGGAGACACTCCCAGCAGATCCTCTATAGTAATAATAATAATAATGATGAGAGTGCTCCTCCTGTTATATGTTATTATAGAGGAGATTATTACCCATCATCCTCATCCTGTATAATAATAATAATAATCTCTTATATAATAATATACAGGAGACACTCCCAGCAGATCCTCTATAGTAATAATAATAATAATGATGAGAGTGCTCCTCCTGTTATATGTTATTATAGAGGAGATTATTACCCATCATCCTCATCCTGTATAATAATAATAATAATCTCTTATATAATAATATACAGGAGACACTCCCAGCAGATCCTCTATAGTAATAATAATAATAATGATGAGAGTGCTCCTCCTGTTATATGTTATTATAGAGGAGATTATTACCCATCATCCTCATCCTGTATAATAATAATAATAATCTCTTATATAATAATATACAGGAGACACTCCCAGCAGATCCTCTATAGTAATAATAATAATAATGATGAGAGTATTCCTCCTGTTATATGTTATTATAGAGGAGATTATTACCCATCATCCTCATCCTGTATAATAATAATAATAATCTCTTATATAATAATATACAGGAGACACTCCCAGCAGAGCCTCTATAGTAATAATAATAATAATGATGAGAGTATTCCCCCTGTTATATGTTATTATAGAGGAGATTATTACCCATCATCCTCATCCTGTATAATAATAATAATAATCTCTTATATAATAATATACAGGAGACACTCCCAGCAGATCCTCTATAGTAATAATAATAATAATGATGGGAGTATTCCTCCTGTTATATGTTATTATAGAGGAGATTATTACCCATCATCCTCATCCTGTATAATAATAATAATAATCTCTTATATAATAATATACAGGAGACACTCCCAGCAGATCCTCTATAGTAATAATAATAATAATGATGAGAGTGCTCCTCCTGTTATATGTTATTATAGAGGAGATTATTACCCATCATCCTCATCCTGTATAATAATAATAATCTCTTATATAATAATATACAGGAGACACTCCCAGCAGATCCTCTATAGTAATAATAATAATAATGATGAGAGTATTCCTCCTGTTATATGTTATTATAGAGGAGATTATTACCCATCATCCTCATCCTGTATAATAATAATAATAATCTCTTATATAATAATATACAGGAGACACTCCCAGCAGATCCTCTATAGTAATAATAATAATAATGATGAGAGTATTCCCCCTGTTATATGTTATTATAGAGGAGATTATTACCCATCATCCTCATCCTGTATAATAATAATAATAATCTCTTATATAATAATATACAGGAGACACTCCCAGCAGAGCCTCTATAGTAATAATAATAATAATGATGAGAGTATTCCTCCTGTTATATGTTATTATAGAGGAGATTATTACCCATCATCCTCATCCTGTATAATAATAATAATAATCTCTTATATAATAATATACAGGAGACACTCCCAGCAGAGCCTCTATAGTAATAATAATAATAATGATGAGAGTACTCCTCCTGTTATATGTTATTATAGAGGAGATTATTACCCATCATCCTCATCCTGTATAATAATAATAATAATCTCTTATATAATAATATACAGGAGACACTCCCAGCAGAGCCTCTATAGTAATAATAATAATAATGATGAGAGTATTCCCCCTGTTATATGTTATTATAGAGGAGATTATTACCCATCATCCTCATCCTGTATAATAATAATAATAATCTCTTATATAATAATATACAGGAGACACTCCCAGCAGATCCTCTATAGTAATAATAATAATAATGATGAGAGTATTCCTCCTGTTATATGTTATTATAGAGGAGATTATTACCCATCATCCTCATCCTGTATAATAATAATAATAATCTCTTATATAATAATATACAGGAGACACTCCCAGCAGATCCTCTATAGTAATAATAATAATAATGATGAGAGTGCTCCTCCTGTTATATGTTATTATAGAGGAGATTATTACCCATCATCCTCATCCTGTATAATAATAATAATAATCTCTTATATAATAATATACAGGAGACACTCCCAGCAGAGCCTCTATAGTAATAATAATAATAATGATGAGAGTATTCCCCCTGTTATATGTTATTATAGAGGAGATTATTACCCATCATCCTCTCCTGTATAATAATAATAATAATGATGAGAGTATTCCCCCTGTTATATGTTATTATAGAGGAGATTATTACCCATCATCCTCATCCTGTATAATAATAATAATAATAATCTCTATATAATAATATACAGGAGACACTCCCAGCAGATCCTCTATAGTAATAATAATAATAATGATGAGAGTATTCCTCCTGTTATATGTTATTATAGAGGAGATTATTACCCATCATCCTCATCCTGTATAATAATAATAATCTCTTATATAATAATATACAGGAGACACTCCCAGCAGAGCCTCTATAGTAATAATAATAATAATGATGAGAGTGCTCCTCCTGTTATATGTTATTATAGAGGAGATTATTACCCATCATCCTCATCCTGTATAATAATAATAATAATCTCTTATATAATAATATACAGGAGACACTCCCAGCAGATCCTCTATAGTAATAATAATAATAATGATGAGAGTGCTCCTCCTGTTATATGTTATTATAGAGGAGATTATTACCCATCATCCTCATCCTGTATAATAATAATCTCTTATATAATAATATACAGGAGACACTCCCAGCAGATCCTCTATAGTAATAATAATAATAATGATGAGAGTGCTCCTCCTGTTATATGTTATTATAGAGGAGATTATTACCCATCATCCTCATCCTGTATAATAATAATAATCTCTTATATAATAATATACAGGAGACACTCCCAGCAGATCCTCTATAGTAATAATAATAATAATGATGAGAGTATTCCTCCTGTTATATGTTATTATAGAGGAGATTATTACCCATCATCCTCATCCTGTATAATAATAATAATAATAATGATGAGAGTATTCCCCCTGTTATATGTTATTATAGAGGAGATTATTACCCATCATCCTCATCCTGTATAATAATAATAATAATAATCTCTATATAATAATATACAGGAGACACTCCCAGCAGATCCTCTATAGTAATAATAATAATAATGATGAGAGTATTCCTCCTGTTATATGTTATTATAGAGGAGATTATTACCCATCATCCTCATCCTGTATAATAATAATCTCTTATATAATAATATACAGGAGACACTCCCAGCAGATCCTCTATAGTAATAATAATAATAATGATGAGAGTGCTCCTCCTGTTATATGTTATTATAGAGGAGATTATTACCCATCATCCTCATCCTGTATAATAATAATAATCTCTTATATAATAATATACAGGAGACACTCCCAGCAGATCCTCTATAGTAATAATAATAATAATGATGAGAGTATTCCTCCTGTTATATGTTATTATAGAGGAGATTATTACCCATCATCCTCATCCTGTATAATAATAATAATAATCTCTTATATAATAATATACAGGAGACACTCCCAGCAGATCCTCTATAGTAATAATAATAATAATGATGGGAGTGCTCCTCCTGTTATATGTTATTATAGAGGAGATTATTACCCATCATCCTCATCCTGTATAATAATAATAATAATCTCTTATATAATAATATACAGGAGACACTCCCAGCAGATCCTCTATAGTAATAATAATAATAATGATGAGAGTATTCCTCCTGTTATATGTTATTATAGAGGAGATTATTACCCATCATCCTAATCCTGTATAATAATAATAATAATCTCTTATATAATAATATACAGGAGACACTCCCAGCAGATCCTCTATAGTAATAATAATAATAATGATGAGAGTATTCCTCCTGTTATATGTTATTATAGAGGAGATTATTACCCATCATCCTCATCCTGTATAATAATAATAATAATAATCTCTTATATAATAATATACAGGAGACACTCCCAGCAGATCCTCTATAGTAATAATAATAATAATGATGAGAGTATTCCCCCTGTTATATGTTATTATAGAGGAGATTATTACCCATCATCCTCATCCTGTATAATAATAATAATAATCTCTTATATAATAATATACAGGAGACACTCCCAGCAGAGCCTCTATAGTAATAATAATAATAATGATGAGAGTATTCCTCCTGTTATATGTTATTATAGAGGAGATTATTACCCATCATCCTCATCCTGTATAATAATAATAATAATCTCTTATATAATAATATACAGGAGACACCCCCAGCAGAGCCTCTATAGTAATAATAATGATGAGAGTGCTCCTCCTGTTATATGTTATTATAGAGGAGATTATTACCCATCATCCTCATCCTGTATAATAATAATAATAATCTCTTATATAATAATATACAGGAGACACTCCCAGCAGATCCTCTATAGTAATAATAATAATAATGATGAGAGTGCTCCCCCTGTTATATGTTATTATAGAGGAGATTATTACCCATCATCCTCATCCTGTATAATAATAATAATCTCTTATATAATAATATACAGGAGACACCCCCAGCAGATCCTCTATAGTAATAATAATAATAATGATGGGAGTATTCCTCCTGTTATATGTTATTATAGAGGAGATTATTACCCATCATCCTCATCCTGTATAATAATAATAATAATCTCTTATATAATAATATACAGGAGACACTCCCAGCAGATCCTCTATAGTAATAATAATAATAATGATGAGAGTGCTCCTCCTGTTATATGTTATTATAGAGGAGATTATTACCCATCATCCTTATCCTGTATAATAATAATAATAATCTCTTATATAATAATATACAGGAGACACTCCCAGCAGAGCCTCTATAGTAATAATAATAATAATGATGAGAGTGCTCCTCCTGTTATATGTTATTATAGAGGAGATTATTACCCATCATCCTCATCCTGTATAATAATAATAATAATCTCTTATATAATAATATACAGGAGACACTCCCAGCAGAGCCTCTATAGTAATAATAATAATAATGATGGGAGTATTCCTCCTGTTATATGTTATTATAGAGGAGATTATTACCCATCATCCTCATCCTGTATAATAATAATAATCTCTTATATAATAATATACAGGAGACACCCCCAGCAGAGCCTCTATAGTAATAATAATAATAATGATGGGAGTATTCCTCCTGTTATATGTTATTATAGAGGAGATTATTACCCATCATCCTCATCCTGTATAATAATAATAATAATCTCTTATATAATAATATACAGGAGACACTCCCAGCAGATCCTCTATAGTAATAATAATAATAATGATGAGAGTATTCCCCCTGTTATATGTTATTATAGAGGAGATTATTACCCATCATCCTCATCCTGTATAATAATAATAATAATCTCTTATATAATAATATACAGGAGACACTCCCAGCAGAGCCTCTATAGTAATAATAATAATAATGATGAGAGTATTCCCCCTGTTATATGTTATTATAGAGGAGATTATTACCCATCATCCTCATCCTGTATAATAATAATAATAATCTCTTATATAATAATATACAGGAGACACTCCCAGCAGAGCCTCTATAGTAATAATAATAATAATGATGGGAGTATTCCCCCTGTTATATGTTATTATAGAGGAGATTATTACCCATCATCCTCATCCTGTATAATAATAATAATAATCTCTTATATAATAATATACAGGAGACACTCCCAGCAGATCCTCTATAGTAATAATAATAATAATGATGAGAGTGCTCCTCCTGTTATATGTTATTATAGAGGAGATTATTACCCATCATCCTCATCCTGTATAATAATAATAATAATCTCTTATATAATAATATACAGGAGACACTCCCAGCAGAGCCTCTATAGTAATAATAATAATAATGATGGGAGTATTCCTCCTGTTATATGTTATTATAGAGGAGATTATTACCCATCATCCTCATCCTGTATAATAATAATAATAATCTCTTATATAATAATATACAGGAGACACTCCCAGCAGATCCTCTATAGTAATAATAATAATAATGATGAGAGTATTCCCCCTGTTATATGTTATTATAGAGGAGATTATTACCCATCATCCTCATCCTGTATAATAATAATAATAATCTCTTATATAATAATATACAGGAGACACTCCCAGCAGATCCTCTATAGTAATAATAATAATAATGATGAGAGTATTCCTCCTGTTATATGTTATTATAGAGGAGATTATTACCCATCATCCTCATCCTGTATAATAATAATAATCTCTTATATAATAATATACAGGAGACACTCCCAGCAGAGCCTCTATAGTAATAATAATAATAATGATGAGAGTATTCCTCCTGTTATATGTTATTATAGAGGAGATTATTACCCATCATCCTCATCCTGTATAATAATAATAATAATCTCTTATATAATAATATACAGGAGACACTCCCAGCAGATCCTCTATAGTAATAATAATAATAATGATGAGAGTATTCCTCCTGTTATATGTTATTATAGAGGAGATTATTACCCATCATCCTCATCCTGTATAATAATAATAATAATCTCTTATATAATAATATACAGGAGACACTCCCAGCAGAGCCTCTATAGTAATAATAATAATAATGATGGGAGTATTCCTCCTGTTATATGTTATTATAGAGGAGATTATTACCCATCATCCTCATCCTGTATAATAATAATAATAATCTCTTATATAATAATATACAGGAGACACCCCCAGCAGATCCTCTATAGTAATAATAATAATAATGATGAGAGTATTCCTCCTGTTATATGTTATTATAGAGGAGATTATTACCCATCATCCTCATCCTGTATAATAATAATAATCTCTTATATAATAATATACAGGAGACACTCCCAGCAGAGCCTCTATAGTAATAATAATAATAATGATGAGAGTGCTCCTCCTGTTATATGTTATTATAGAGGAGATTATTACCCATCATCCTCATCCTGTATAATAATAATAATAATCTCTTATATAATAATATACAGGAGACACTCCCAGCAGATCCTCTATAGTAATAATAATAATAATGATGAGAGTGCTCCCCCTGTTATATGTTATTATAGAGGAGATTATTACCCATCATCCTCATCCTGTATAATAATAATAATCTCTTATATAATAATATACAGGAGACACTCCCAGCAGATCCTCTATAGTAATAATAATAATAATGATGGGAGTGCTCCTCCTGTTATATGTTATTATAGAGGAGATTATTACCCATCATCCTCATCCTGTATAATAATAATAATAATCTCTTATATAATAATATACAGGAGACACTCCCAGCAGAGCCTCTATAGTAATAATAATAATAATGATGAGAGTATTCCTCCTGTTATATGTTATTATAGAGGAGATTATTACCCATCATCCTCATCCTGTATAATAATAATAATAATCTCTTATATAATAATATACAGGAGACACTCCCAGCAGATCCTCTATAGTAATAATAATAATAATGATGAGAGTATTCCCCCTGTTATATGTTATTATAGAGGAGATTATTACCCATCATCCTCATCCTGTATAATAATAATAATAATCTCTTATATAATAATATACAGGAGACACTCCCAGCAGATCCTCTATAGTAATAATAATAATAATGATGAGAGTATTCCTCCTGTTATATGTTATTATAGAGGAGATTATTACCCATCATCCTCATCCTGTATAATAATAATAATCTCTTATATAATAATATACAGGAGACACTCCCAGCAGAGCCTCTATAGTAATAATAATAATAATGATGAGAGTGCTCCTCCTGTTATATGTTATTATAGAGGAGATTATTACCCATCATCCTCTCCTGTATAATAATAATAATAATCTCTTATATAATAATATACAGGAGACACTCCCAGCAGAGCCTCTATAGTAATAATAATAATAATGATGAGAGTATTCCTCCTGTTATATGTTATTATAGAGGAGATTATTACCCATCATCCTCATCCTGTATAATAATAATAATAATCTCTTATATAATAATATACAGGAGACACTCCCAGCAGAGCCTCTATAGTAATAATAATAATAATGATGAGAGTATTCCTCCTGTTATATGTTATTATAGAGGAGATTATTACCCATCATCCTCATCCTGTATAATAATAATAATAATCTCTTATATAATAATATACAGGAGACACTCCCAGCAGATCCTCTATAGTAATAATAATAATAATGATGAGAGTATTCCTCCTGTTATATGTTATTATAGAGGAGATTATTACCCATCATCCTCATCCTGTATAATAATAATAATAATCTCTTATATAATAATATACAGGAGACACTCCCAGCAGATCCTCTATAGTAATAATAATAATAATGATGAGAGTGCTCCTCCTGTTATATGTTATTATAGAGGAGATTATTACCCATCATCCTCATCCTGTATAATAATAATAATAATCTCTTATATAATAATATACAGGAGACACTCCCAGCAGATCCTCTATAGTAATAATAATAATAATGATGAGAGTATTCCTCCTGTTATATGTTATTATAGAGGAGATTATTACCCATCATCCTCATCCTGTATAATAATAATAATAATCTCTTATATAATAATATACAGGAGACACTCCCAGCAGAGCCTCTATAGTAATAATAATAATAATGATGAGAGTATTCCTCCTGTTATATGTTATTATAGAGGAGATTATTACCCATCATCCTCATCCTGTATAATAATAATAATCTCTTATATAATAATATACAGGAGACACTCCCAGCAGAGCCTCTATAGTAATAATAATAATAATGATGAGAGTGCTCCTCCTGTTATATGTTATTATAGAGGAGATTATTACCCATCATCCTCATCCTGTATAATAATAATAATCTCTTATATAATAATATACAGGAGACACTCCCAGCAGATCCTCTATAGTAATAATAATAATAATGATGGGAGTACTCCTCCTGTTATATGTTATTATAGAGGAGATTATTACCCATCATCCTCATCCTGTATAATAATAATAATAATCTCTTATATAATAATATACAGGAGACACTCCCAGCAGAGCCTCTATAGTAATAATAATAATAATGATGGGAGTGCTCCTCCTGTTATATGTTATTATAGAGGAGATTATTACCCATCATCCTCATCCTGTATAATAATAATAATAATCTCTTATATAATAATATACAGGAGACACTCCCAGCAGATCCTCTATAGTAATAATAATAATAATGATGAGAGTATTCCTCCTGTTATATGTTATTATAGAGGAGATTATTACCCATCATCCTCATCCTGTATAATAATAATAATCTCTTATATAATAATATACAGGAGACACTCCCAGCAGATCCTCTATAGTAATAATAATAATAATGATGAGAGTATTCCTCCTGTTATATGTTATTATAGAGGAGATTATTACCCATCATCCTCATCCTGTATAATAATAATAATCTCTTATATAATAATATACAGGAGACACTCCCAGCAGATCCTCTATAGTAATAATAATAATAATGATGAGAGTATTCCTCCTGTTATATGTTATTATAGAGGAGATTATTACCCATCATCCTCATCCTGTATAATAATAATAATAATCTCTTATATAATAATATACAGGAGACACTCCCAGCAGATCCTCTATAGTAATAATAATAATAATGATGAGAGTGCTCCTCCTGTTATATGTTATTATAGAGGAGATTATTACCCATCATCCTCATCCTGTATAATAATAATAATAATCTCTTATATAATAATATACAGGAGACACTCCCAGCAGAGCCTCTATAGTAATAATAATAATAATGATGAGAGTGCTCCTCCTGTTATATGTTATTATAGAGGAGATTATTACCCATCATCCTCATCCTGTATAATAATAATCTCTTATATAATAATATACAGGAGACACTCCCAGCAGATCCTCTATAGTAATAATAATAATAATGATGAGAGTATTCCTCCTGTTATATGTTATTATAGAGGAGATTATTACCCATCATCCTCATCCTGTATAATAATAATAATAATCTCTTATATAATAATATACAGGAGACACTCCCAGCAGATCCTCTATAGTAATAATAATAATGATGATGAGAGTATTCCCCCTGTTATATGTTATTATAGAGGAGATTATTACCCATCATCCTCATCCTGTATAATAATAATAATAATCTCTTATATAATAATATACAGGAGACACTCCCAGCAGAGCCTCTATAGTAATAATAATAATAATGATGAGAGTGCTCCTCCTGTTATATGTTATTATAGAGGAGATTATTACCCATCATCCTCATCCTGTATAATAATAATAATAATCTCTTATATAATAATATACAGGAGACACTCCCAGCAGATCCTCTATAGTAATAATAATAATAATGATGAGAGTGCTCCTCCTGTTATATGTTATTATAGAGGAGATTATTACCCATCATCCTCATCCTGTATAATAATAATAATAATCTCTTATATAATAATATACAGGAGACACTCCCAGCAGAGCCTCTATAGTAATAATAATAATAATGATGAGAGTATTCCTCCTGTTATATGTTATTATAGAGGAGATTATTACCCATCATCCTCATCCTGTATAATAATAATAATCTCTTATATAATAATATACAGGAGACACTCCCAGCAGATCCTCTATAGTAATAATAATAATAATGATGAGAGTATTCCTCCTGTTATATGTTATTATAGAGGAGATTATTACCCATCATCCTCATCCTGTATAATAATAATAATAATCTCTTATATAATAATATACAGGAGACACTCCCAGCAGAGCCTCTATAGTAATAATAATAATAATGATGAGAGTATTCCTCCTGTTATATGTTATTATAGAGGAGATTATTACCCATCATCCTCATCCTGTATAATAATAACAATAATCTCTTATATAATAATATACAGGAGACACTCCCAGCAGATCCTCTATAGTAATAATAATAATAATGATGGGAGTATTCCTCCTGTTATATGTTATTATAGAGGAGATTATTACCCATCATCCTCATCCTGTATAATAATAATAATCTCTTATATAATAATATACAGGAGACACTCCCAGCAGAGCCTCTATAGTAATAATAATAATAATCATGAGAGTATTCCCCCTGTTATATGTTATTATAGAGGAGATTATTACCCATCATCCTCATCCTGTATAATAATAATAATAATCTCTTATATAATAATATACAGGAGACACTCCCAGCAGATCCTCTATAGTAATAATAATAATAATGATGAGAGTATTCCCCCTGTTATATGTTATTATAGAGGAGATTATTACCCATCATCCTCATCCTGTATAATAATAATAATAATCTCTTATATAATAATATACAGGAGACACTCCCAGCAGATCCTCTATAGTAATAATAATAATAATGATGGGAGTATTCCTCCTGTTATATGTTATTATAGAGGAGATTATTACCCATCATCCTCATCCTGTATAATAATAATAATCTCTTATATAATAATATACAGGAGACACTCCCAGCAGATCCTCTATAGTAATAATAATAATAATGATGAGAGTGCTCCTCCTGTTATATGTTATTATAGAGGAGATTATTACCCATCATCCTCATCCTGTATAATAATAATAATAATCTCTTATATAATAATATACAGGAGACACTCCCAGCAGATCCTCTATAGTAATAATAATAATAATGATGAGAGTGCTCCTCCTGTTATATGTTATTATAGAGGAGATTATTACCCATCATCCTCATCCTGTATAATAATAATAATAATCTCTTATATAATAATATACAGGAGACACTCCCAGCAGATCCTCTATAGTAATAATAATAATAATGATGAGAGTGCTCCCCCTGTTATATGTTATTATAGAGGAGATTATTACCCATCATCCTCATCCTGTATAATAATAATAATAATCTCTTATATAATAATATACAGGAGACACTCCCAGCAGATCCTCTATAGTAATAATAATAATAATGATGAGAGTATTCCTCCTGTTATATGTTATTATAGAGGAGATTATTACCCATCATCCTCATCCTGTATAATAATAATAATAATAATCTCTTATATAATAATATACAGGAGACACTCCCAGCAGAGCCTCTATAGTAATAATAATAATAATAATGATGAGAGTATTCCTCCTGTTATATGTTATTATAGAGGAGATTATTACCCATCATCCTCATCCTGTATAATAATAATAATAATCTCTTATATAATAATATACAGGAGACACTCCCAGCAGATCCTCTATAGTAATAATAATAATAATGATGAGAGTATTCCCCCTGTTATATGTTATTATAGAGGAGATTATTACCCATCATCCTCATCCTGTATAATAATAATAATAATCTCTTATATAATAATATACAGGAGACACTCCCAGCAGATCCTCTATAGTAATAATAATAATAATGATGGGAGTATTCCTCCTGTTATATGTTATTATAGAGGAGATTATTACCCATCATCCTCATCCTGTATAATAATAATAATCTCTTATATAATAATATACAGGAGACACTCCCAGCAGAGCCTCTATAGTAATAATAATAATAATGATGAGAGTGCTCCTCCTGTTATATGTTATTATAGAGGAGATTATTACCCATCATCCTCATCCTGTATAATAATAATAATAATCTCTTATATAATAATATACAGGAGACACTCCCAGCAGATCCTCTATAGTAATAATAATAATAATGATGAGAGTGCTCCTCCTGTTATATGTTATTATAGAGGAGATTATTACCCATCATCCTCATCCTGTATAATAATAATAATAATCTCTTATATAATAATATACAGGAGACACTCCCAGCAGATCCTCTATAGTAATAATAATAATAATGATGAGAGTATTCCTCCTGTTATATGTTATTATAGAGGAGATTATTACCCATCATCCTCATCCTGTATAATAATAATAATAATCTCTTATATAATAATATACAGGAGACACTCCCAGCAGAGCCTCTATAGTAATAATAATAATAATGATGAGAGTATTCCCCCTGTTATATGTTATTATAGAGGAGATTATTACCCATCATCCTCATCCTGTATAATAATAATAATAATCTCTTATATAATAATATACAGGAGACACTCCCAGCAGAGCCTCTATAGTAATAATAATAATAATGATGAGAGTGCTCCTCCTGTTATATGTTATTATAGAGGAGATTATTACCCATCATCCTCATCCTGTATAATAATAATAATAATCTCTTATATAATAATATACAGGAGACACTCCCAGCAGATCCTCTATAGTAATAATAATAATAATGATGAGAGTGCTCCCCCTGTTATATGTTATTATAGAGGAGATTATTACCCATCATCCTCATCCTGTATAATAATAATAATAATCTCTTATATAATAATATACAGGAGACACTCCCAGCAGATCCTCTATAGTAATAATAATAATAATGATGAGAGTATTCCTCCTGTTATATGTTATTATAGAGGAGATTATTACCCATCATCCTCATCCTGTATAATAATAATAATAATCTCTTATATAATAATATACAGGAGACACTCCCAGCAGAGCCTCTATAGTAATAATAATAATAATGATGAGAGTATTCCTCCTGTTATATGTTATTATAGAGGAGATTATTACCCATCATCCTCATCCTGTATAATAATAATAATAATCTCTTATATAATAATATACAGGAGACACTCCCAGCAGATCCTCTATAGTAATAATAATAATAATGATGAGAGTATTCCTCCTGTTATATGTTATTATAGAGGAGATTATTACCCATCATCCTCATCCTGTATAATAATAATAATAATCTCTTATATAATAATATACAGGAGACACTCCCAGCAGAGCCTCTATAGTAATAATAATAATAATGATGAGAGTATTCCTCCTGTTATATGTTATTATAGAGGAGATTATTACCCATCATCCTCATCCTGTATAATAATAATAATCTCTTATATAATAATATACAGGAGACACTCCCAGCAGATCCTCTATAGTAATAATAATAATAATGATGGGAGTATTCCTCCTGTTATATGTTATTATAGAGGAGATTATTACCCATCATCCTCATCCTGTATAATAATAATAATAATCTCTTATATAATAATATACAGGAGACACTCCCAGCAGAGCCTCTATAGTAATAATAATAATAATGATGAGAGTGCTCCTCCTGTTATATGTTATTATAGAGGAGATTATTACCCATCATCCTCATCCTGTATAATAATAATAATAATCTCTTATATAATAATATACAGGAGACACTCCCAGCAGATCCTCTATAGTAATAATAATAATAATGATGAGAGTATTCCTCCTGTTATATGTTATTATAGAGGAGATTATTACCCATCATCCTCATCCTGTATAATAATAATAATAATCTCTTATATAATAATATACAGGAGACACTCCCAGCAGATCCTCTATAGTAATAATAATAATAATGATGAGAGTGCTCCTCCTGTTATATGTTATTATAGAGGAGATTATTACCCATCATCCTCATCCTGTATAATAATAATAATCTCTTATATAATAATATACAGGAGACACTCCCAGCAGAGCCTCTATAGTAATAATAATAATAATGATGAGAGTGCTCCTCCTGTTATATGTTATTATAGAGGAGATTATTACCCATCATCCTCATCCTGTATAATAATAATAATAATCTCTTATATAATAATATACAGGAGACACTCCCAGCAGATCCTCTATAGTAATAATAATAATAATGATGAGAGTGCTCCTCCTGTTATATGTTATTATAGAGGAGATTATTACCCATCATCCTCATCCTGTATAATAATAATCTCTTATATAATAATATACAGGAGACACTCCCAGCAGAGCCTCTATAGTAATAATAATAATAATGATGAGAGTGCTCCTCCTGTTATATGTTATTATAGAGGAGATTATTACCCATCATCCTCATCCTGTATAATAATAATAATAATAATCTCTTATATAATAATATACAGGAGACACTCCCAGCAGAGCCTCTATAGTAATAATAATAATAATGATGAGAGTATTCCTCCTGTTATATGTTATTATAGAGGAGATTATTACCCATCATCCTCATCCTGTATAATAATAATAATCTCTTATATAATAATATACAGGAGACACTCCCAGCAGATCCTCTATAGTAATAATAATAATAATGATGAGAGTACTCCTCCTGTTATATGTTATTATAGAGGAGATTATTACCCATCATCCTCATCCTGTATAATAATAATAATAATCTCTTATATAATAATATACAGGAGACACTCCCAGCAGATCCTCTATAGTAATAATAATAATAATGATGAGAGTATTCCTCCTGTTATATGTTATTATAGAGGAGATTATTACCCATCATCCTCATCCTGTATAATAATAATAATAATCTCTTATATAATAATATACAGGAGACACTCCCAGCAGATCCTCTATAGTAATAATAATAATAATAATGATGAGAGTATTCCCCCTGTTATATGTTATTATAGAGGAGATTATTACCCATCATCCTCATCCTGTATAATAATAATAATAATCTCTTATATAATAATATACAGGAGACACTCCCAGCAGATCCTCTATAGTAATAATAATAATAATGATGAGAGTGCTCCTCCTGTTATATGTTATTATAGAGGAGATTATTACCCATCATCCTCATCCTGTATAATAATAATAATCTCTATATAATAATATACAGGAGACACTCCCAGCAGAGCCTCTATAGTAATAATAATAATAATAATGATGAGAGTATTCCCCCTGTTATATGTTATTATAGAGGAGATTATTACCCATCATCCTCATCCTGTATAATAATAATAATAATCTCTTATATAATAATATACAGGAGACACTCCCAGCAGATCCTCTATAGTAATAATAATAATAATGATGAGAGTATTCCTCCTGTTATATGTTATTATAGAGGAGATTATTACCCATCATCCTCATCCTGTATAATAATAATAATCTCTTATATAATAATATACAGGAGACACTCCCAGCAGATCCTCTATAGTAATAATAATAATAATGATGAGAGTGCTCCTCCTGTTATATGTTATTATAGAGGAGATTATTACCCATCATCCTCATCCTGTATAATAATAATAATAATCTCTTATATAATAATATACAGGAGACACTCCCAGCAGATCCTCTATAGTAATAATAATAATAATGATGAGAGTGTTCCCCCTGTTATATGTTATTATAGAGGAGATTATTACCCATCATCCTCATCCTGTATAATAATAATAATCTCTTATATAATAATATACAGGAGACACTCCCAGCAGATCCTCTATAGTAATAATAATAATAATGATGAGAGTATTCCCCCTGTTATATGTTATTATAGAGGAGATTATTACCCATCATCCTCATCCTGTATAATAATAATAATAATCTCTTATATAATAATATACAGGAGACACTCCCAGCAGAGCCTCTATAGTAATAATAATAATAATGATGAGAGTGCTCCTCCTGTTATATGTTATTATAGAGGAGATTATTACCCATCATCCTCATCCTGTATAATAATAATAATAATCTCTTATATAATAATATACAGGAGACACTCCCAGCAGAGCCTCTATAGTAATAATAATAATAATGATGAGAGTGCTCCTCCTGTTATATGTTATTATAGAGGAGATTATTACCCATCATCCTCATCCTGTATAATAATAATAATAATCTCTTATATAATAATATACAGGAGACACTCCCAGCAGATCCTCTATAGTAATAATAATAATAATGATGAGAGTATTCCCCCTGTTATATGTTATTATAGAGGAGATTATTACCCATCATCCTCATCCTGTATAATAATAATAATCTCTTATATAATAATATACAGGAGACACTCCCAGCAGATCCTCTATAGTAATAATAATAATAATGATGAGAGTATTCCCCCTGTTATATGTTATTATAGAGGAGATTATTACCCATCATCCTCATCCTGTATAATAATAATAATCTCTTATATAATAATATACAGGAGACACTCCCAGCAGATCCTCTATAGTAATAATAATAATAATGATGAGAGTATTCCTCCTGTTATATGTTATTATAGAGGAGATTATTACCCATCATCCTCATCCTGTATAATAATAATAATAATCTCTTATATAATAATATACAGGAGACACTCCCAGCAGATCCTCTATAGTAATAATAATAATAATGATGAGAGTATTCCTCCTGTTATATGTTATTATAGAGGAGATTATTACCCATCATCCTCATCCTGTATAATAATAATAATCTCTTATATAATAATATACAGGAGACACTCCCAGCAGATCCTCTATAGTAATAATAATAATAATGATGAGAGTGCTCCCCCTGTTATATGTTATTATAGAGGAGATTATTACCCATCATCCTCATCCTGTATAATAATAATAATAATCTCTTATATAATAATATACAGGAGACACTCCCAGCAGATCCTCTATAGTAATAATAATAATAATGATGAGAGTGCTCCTCCTGTTATATGTTATTATAGAGGAGATTATTACCCATCATCCTCATCCTGTATAATAATAATAATCTCTTATATAATAATATACAGGAGACACTCCCAGCAGATCCTCTATAGTAATAATAATAATAATGATGAGAGTGCTCCTCCTGTTATATGTTATTATAGAGGAGATTATTACCCATCATCCTCATCCTGTATAATAATAATAATAATAATCTCTTATATAATAATATACAGGAGACACTCCCAGCAGATCCTCTATAGTAATAATAATAATAATGATGAGAGTATTCCTCCTGTTATATGTTATTATAGAGGAGATTATTACCCATCATCCTCATCCTGTATAATAATAATAATAATCTCTTATATAATAATATACAGGAGACACTCCCAGCAGATCCTCTATAGTAATAATAATAATAATGATGAGAGTGCTCCTCCTGTTATATGTTATTATAGAGGAGATTATTACCCATCATCCTCATCCTGTATAATAATAATAATAATCTCTTATATAATAATATACAGGAGACACTCCCAGCAGGTCCTCTATAGTAATAATAATAATAATGATGAGAGTGCTCCTCCTGTTATATGTTATTATAGAGGAGATTATTACCCATCATCCTCATCCTGTATAATAATAATAATAATCTCTTATATAATAATATACAGGAGACACTCCCAGCAGATCCTCTATAGTAATAATAATAATAATGATGAGAGTGCTCCTCCTGTTATATGTTATTATAGAGGAGATTATTACCCATCATCCTCATCCTGTATAATAATAATAATCTCTTATATAATAATATACAGGAGACACTCCCAGCAGATCCTCTATAGTAATAATAATAATAATGATGAGAGTATTCCTCCTGTTATATGTTATTATAGAGGAGATTATTACCCATCATCCTCATCCTGTATAATAATAATAATAATCTCTTATATAATAATATACAGGAGACACTCCCAGCAGAGCCTCTATAGTAATAATAATAATAATGATGAGAGTATTCCTCCTGTTATATGTTATTATAGAGGAGATTATTACCCATCATCCTCATCCTGTATAATAATAATAATAATCTCTTATATAATAATATACAGGAGACACTCCCAGCAGATCCTCTATAGTAATAATAATAATAATGATGAGAGTGCTCCTCCTGTTATATGTTATTATAGAGGAGATTATTACCCATCATCCTCATCCTGTATAATAATAATAATAATCTCTTATATAATAATATACAGGAGACACTCCCAGCAGATCCTCTATAGTAATAATAATAATAATGATGAGAGTATTCCTCCTGTTATATGTTATTATAGAGGAGATTATTACCCATCATCCTCATCCTGTATAATAATAATAATCTCTTATATAATAATATACAGGAGACACTCCCAGCAGATCCTCTATAGTAATAATAATAATAATGATGAGAGTATTCCCCCTGTTATATGTTATTATAGAGGAGATTATTACCCATCATCCTCATCCTGTATAATAATAATAATAATCTCTTATATAATAATATACAGGAGACACTCCCAGCAGATCCTCTATAGTAATAATAATAATAATGATGAGAGTATTCCTCCTGTTATATGTTATTATAGAGGAGATTATTACCCATCATCCTCATCCTGTATAATAATAATAATAATCTCTTATATAATAATATACAGGAGACACTCCCAGCAGATCCTCTATAGTAATAATAATAATAATGATGGGAGTATTCCCCCTGTTATATGTTATTATAGAGGAGATTATTACCCATCATCCTCATCCTGTATAATAATAATAATAATCTCTTATATAATAATATACAGGAGACACTCCCAGCAGAGCCTCTATAGTAATAATAATAATAATGATGGGAGTATTCCTCCTGTTATATGTTATTATAGAGGAGATTATTACCCATCATCCTCATCCTGTATAATAATAATAATAATCTCTTATATAATAATATACAGGAGACACTCCCAGCAGAGCCTCTATAGTAATAATAATAATAATGATGAGAGTGCTCCTCCTGTTATATGTTATTATAGAGGAGATTATTACCCATCATCCTCATCCTGTATAATAATAATAATAATCTCTTATATAATAATATACAGGAGACACTCCCAGCAGATCCTCTATAGTAATAATAATAATAATGATGAGAGTATTCCCCTGTTATATGTTATTATAGAGGAGATTATTACCCATCATCCTCATCCTGTATAATAATAATAATCTCTTATATAATAATATACAGGAGACACTCCCAGCAGATCCTCTATAGTAATAATAATAATAATGATGAGAGTGCTCCTCCTGTTATATGTTATTATAGAGGAGATTATTACCCATCATCCTCATCCTGTATAATAATAATAATAATCTCTTATATAATAATATACAGGAGACACTCCCAGCAGATCCTCTATAGTAATAATAATAATAATGATGAGAGTGCTCCTCCTGTTATATGTTATTATAGAGGAGATTATTACCCATCATCCTCATCCTGTATAATAATAATAATAATCTCTAATATAATAATATACAGGAGACACCCCCAGCAGAGCCTCTATAGTAATAATAATAATAATGATGAGAGTGCTCCCCCTGTTATATGTTATTATAGAGGAGATTATTACCCATCATCCTCATCCTGTATAATAATAATAATAATCTCTTATATAATAATATACAGGAGACACTCCCAGCAGAGCCTCTATAGTAATAATAATAATAATGATGAGAGTACTCCTCCTGTTATATGTTATTATAGAGGAGATTATTACCCATCATCCTCATCCTGTATAATAATAATAATAATAATAATCTCTTATATAATAATATACAGGAGACACTCCCAGCAGAGCCTCTATAGTAATAATAATAATAATGATGAGAGTATTCCCCCTGTTATATGTTATTATAGAGGAGATTATTACCCATCATCCTCATCCTGTATAATAATAATAATAATCTCTTATATAATAATATACAGGAGACACTCCCAGCAGATCCTCTATAGTAATAATAATAATAATGATGAGAGTATTCCTCCTGTTATATGTTATTATAGAGGAGATTATTACCCATCATCCTCATCCTGTATAATAATAATAATAATAATAATCTCTTATATAATAATATACAGGAGACACTCCCAGCAGAGCCTCTATAGTAATAATAATAATAATGATGAGAGTGCTCCTCCTGTTATATGTTATTATAGAGGAGATTATTACCCATCATCCTCATCCTGTATAATAATAATAATCTCTTATATAATAATATACAGGAGACACCCCCAGCAGATCCTCTATAGTAATAATAATAATAATGATGAGAGTATTCCCCCTGTTATATGTTATTATAGAGGAGATTATTACCCATCATCCTCATCCTGTATAATAATAATAATCTCTTATATAATAATATACAGGAGACACTCCCAGCAGATCCTCTATAGTAATAATAATAATAATGATGAGAGTGCTCCTCCTGTTATATGTTATTATAGAGGAGATTATTACCCATCATCCTCATCCTGTATAATAATAATAATCTCTTATATAATAATATACAGGAGACACTCCCAGCAGATCCTCTATAGTAATAATAATAATAATGATGAGAGTATTCCTCCTGTTATATGTTATTATAGAGGAGATTATTACCCATCATCCTCATCCTGTATAATAATAATCTCTTATATAATAATATACAGGAGACACTCCCAGCAGATCCTCTATAGTAATAATAATAATAATGATGAGAGTATTCCCCCTGTTATATGTTATTATAGAGGAGATTATTACCCATCATCCTCATCCTGTATAATAATAATAATAATCTCTTATATAATAATATACAGGAGACACTCCCAGCAGAGCCTCTATAGTAATAATAATAATAATGATGAGAGTATTCCCCCTGTTATATGTTATTATAGAGGAGATTATTACCCATCATCCTCATCCTGTATAATAATAATAATAATCTCTTATATAATAATATACAGGAGACACTCCCAGCAGAGCCTCTATAGTAATAATAATAATAATGATGAGAGTATTCCTCCTGTTATATGTTATTATAGAGGAGATTATTACCCATCATCCTCATCCTGTATAATAATAATAATAATCTCTTATATAATAATATACAGGAGACACTCCCAGCAGATCCTCTATAGTAATAATAATAATAATGATGAGAGTGCTCCTCCTGTTATATGTTATTATAGAGGAGATTATTACCCATCATCCTCATCCTGTATAATAATAATAATAATCTCTTATATAATAATATACAGGAGACACTCCCAGCAGAGCCTCTATAGTAATAATAATAATAATGATGAGAGTGCTCCTCCTGTTATATGTTATTATAGAGGAGATTATTACCCATCATCCTCATCCTGTATAATAATAATAATAATCTCTTATATAATAATATACAGGAGACACTCCCAGCAGATCCTCTATAGTAATAATAATAATAATGATGAGAGTGCTCCTCCTGTTATATGTTATTATAGAGGAGATTATTACCCATCATCCTCATCCTGTATAATAATAATAATAATCTCTTATATAATAATATACAGGAGACACTCCCAGCAGATCCTCTATAGTAATAATAATAATAATGATGAGAGTATTCCTCCTGTTATATGTTATTATAGAGGAGATTATTACCCATCATCCTCATCCTGTATAATAATAATAATAATCTCTTATATAATAATATACAGGAGACACTCCCAGCAGATCCTCTATAGTAATAATAATAATAATGATGAGAGTATTCCTCCTGTTATATGTTATTATAGAGGAGATTATTACCCATCATCCTCATCCTGTATAATAATAATAATAATAATCTCTTATATAATAATATACAGGAGACACTCCCAGCAGAGCCTCTATAGTAATAATAATAATAATGATGAGAGTGCTCCCCCTGTTATATGTTATTATAGAGGAGATTATTACCCATCATCCTCATCCTGTATAATAATAATAATAATAATCTCTTATATAATAATATACAGGATACACTCCCAGCAGAGCCTCTATAGTAATAATAATAATAATGATGAGAGTGCTCCTCCTGTTATATGTTATTATAGAGGAGATTATTACCCATCATCCTCATCCTGTATAATAATAATAATAATCTCTTATATAATAATATACAGGAGACACTCCCAGCAGATCCTCTATAGTAATAATAATAATAATGATGAGAGTATTCCTCCTGTTATATGTTATTATAGAGGAGATTATTACCCATCATCCTCATCCTGTATAATAATAATAATAATCTCTTATATAATAATATACAGGAGACACTCCCAGCAGATCCTCTATAGTAATAATAATAATAATGATGAGAGTGCTCCTCCTGTTATATGTTATTATAGAGGAGATTATTACCCATCATCCTCATCCTGTATAATAATAATAATCTCTTATATAATAATATACAGGAGACACTCCCAGCAGATCCTCTATAGTAATAATAATAATAATGATGAGAGTGCTCCCCCTGTTATATGTTATTATAGAGGAGATTATTACCCATCATCCTCATCCTGTATAATAATAATAATAATAATCTCTTATATAATAATATACAGGATACACTCCCAGCAGAGCCTCTATAGTAATAATAATAATAATGATGAGAGTGCTCCTCCTGTTATATGTTATTATAGAGGAGATTATTACCCATCATCCTCATCCTGTATAATAATAATCTCTTATATAATAATATACAGGAGACACTCCCAGCAGAGCCTCTATAGTAATAATAATAATAATGATGAGAGTGCTCCTCCTGTTATATGTTATTATAGAGGAGATTATTACCCATCATCCTCATCCTGTATAATAATAATAATAATCTCTTATATAATAATATACAGGAGACACTCCCAGCAGATCCTCTATAGTAATAATAATAATAATGATGAGAGTATTCCTCCTGTTATATGTTATTATAGAGGAGATTATTACCCATCATCCTCATCCTGTATAATAATAATAATAATCTCTTATATAATAATATACAGGAGACACTCCCAGCAGATCCTCTATAGTAATAATAATAATAATGATGAGAGTATTCCTCCTGATATATGTTATTATAGAGGAGATTATTACCCATCATCCTCATCCTGTATAATAATAATAATAATCTCTTATATAATAATATACAGGAGACACTCCCAGCAGAGCCTCTATAGTAATAATAATAATAATGATGAGAGTATTCCCCCTGTTATATGTTATTATAGAGGAGATTATTACCCATCATCCTCATCCTGTATAATAATAATAATAATCTCTTATATAATAATATACAGGAGACACTCCCAGCAGAGCCTCTATAGTAATAATAATAATAATGATGGGAGTATTCCTCCTGTTATATGTTATTATAGAGGAGATTATTACCCATCATCCTCATCCTGTATAATAATAATAATCTCTTATATAATAATATACAGGAGACACTCCCAGCAGATCCTCTATAGTAATAATAATAATAATGATGGGAGTGCTCCTCCTGTTATATGTTATTATAGAGGAGATTATTACCCATCATCCTCATCCTGTATAATAATAATAATCTCTTATATAATAATATACAGGAGACACTCCCAGCAGATCCTCTATAGTAATAATAATAATAATGATGAGAGTGCTCCCCCTGTTATATGTTATTATAGAGGAGATTATTACCCATCATCCTCATCCTGTATAATAATAATAATAATCTCTTATATAATAATATACAGGAGACACTCCCAGCAGAGCCTCTATAGTAATAATAATAATAATGATGAGAGTGCTCCTCCTGTTATATGTTATTATAGAGGAGATTATTACCCATCATCCTCATCCTGTATAATAATAATAATCTCTTATATAATAATATACAGGAGACACTCCCAGCAGATCCTCTATAGTAATAATAATAATAATGATGAGAGTATTCCTCCTGTTATATGTTATTATAGAGGAGATTATTACCCATCATCCTCATCCTGTATAATAATAATAATAATCTCTTATATAATAATATACAGGAGACACTCCCAGCAGAGCCTCTATAGTAATAATAATAATAATGATGAGAGTGCTCCTCCTGTTATATGTTATTATAGAGGAGATTATTACCCATCATCCTCATCCTGTATAATAATAATAATAATCTCTTATATAATAATATACAGGAGACACTCCCAGCAGATCCTCTATAGTAATAATAATAATAATGATGAGAGTATTCCTCCTGTTATATGTTATTATAGAGGAGATTATTACCCATCATCCTCATCCTGTATAATAATAATAATAATCTCTTATATAATAATATACAGGAGACACTCCCAGCAGAGCCTCTATAGTAATAATAATAATAATGATGAGAGTATTCCTCCTGTTATATGTTATTATAGAGGAGATTATTACCCATCATCCTCATCCTGTATAATAATAATAATCTCTTATATAATAATATACAGGAGACACTCCCAGCAGATCCTCTATAGTAATAATAATAATAATGATGAGAGTATTCCTCCTGTTATATGTTATTATAGAGGAGATTATTACCCATCATCCTCATCCTGTATAATAATAATAATAATCTCTTATATAATAATATACAGGAGACACTCCCAGCAGATCCTCTATAGTAATAATAATAATAATGATGGGAGTATTCCCCCTGTTATATGTTATTATAGAGGAGATTATTACCCATCATCCTCATCCTGTATAATAATAATAATAATCTCTTATATAATAATATACAGGAGACACTCCCAGCAGAGCCTCTATAGTAATAATAATAATAATGATGAGAGTATTCCTCCTGTTATATGTTATTATAGAGGAGATTATTACCCATCATCCTCATCCTGTATAATAATAATAATAATCTCTTATATAATAATATACAGGAGACACTCCCAGCAGATCCTCTATAGTAATAATAATAATAATGATGAGAGTACTCCTCCTGTTATATGTTATTATAGAGGAGATTATTACCCATCATCCTCATCCTGTATAATAATAATAATCTCTTATATAATAATATACAGGAGACACTCCCAGCAGAGCCTCTATAGTAATAATAATAATAATGATGAGAGTGCTCCTCCTGTTATATGTTATTATAGAGGAGATTATTACCCATCATCCTCATCCTGTATAATAATAATAATAATCTCTTATATAATAATATACAGGAGACACTCCCAGCAGATCCTCTATAGTAATAATAATAATAATGATGAGAGTGCTCCTCCTGTTATATGTTATTATAGAGGAGATTATTACCCATCATCCTCATCCTGTATAATAATAATAATAATCTCTTATATAATAATATACAGGAGACACTCCCAGCAGATCCTCTATAGTAATAATAATAATAATGATGAGAGTGCTCCTCCTGTTATATGTTATTATAGAGGAGATTATTACCCATCATCCTCATCCTGTATAATAATAATAATAATCTCTTATATAATAATATACAGGAGACACTCCCAGCAGAGCCTCTATAGTAATAATAATAATAATGATGAGAGTGCTCCTCCTGTTATATGTTATTATAGAGGAGATTATTACCCATCATCCTCATCCTGTATAATAATAATCTCTTATATAATAATATACAGGAGACACTCCCAGCAGATCCTCTATAGTAATAATAATAATAATGATGGGAGTATTCCTCCTGTTATATGTTATTATAGAGGAGATTATTACCCATCATCCTCATCCTGTATAATAATAATAATAATCTCTTATATAATAATATACAGGAGACACTCCCAGCAGAGCCTCTATAGTAATAATAATAATAATGATGAGAGTGCTCCTCCTGTTATATGTTATTATAGAGGAGATTATTACCCATCATCCTCATCCTGTATAATAATAATCTCTTATATAATAATATACAGGAGACACTCCCAGCAGATCCTCTATAGTAATAATAATAATAATGATGGGAGTATTCCTCCTGTTATATGTTATTATAGAGGAGATTATTACCCATCATCCTCATCCTGTATAATAATAATAATAATCTCTTATATAATAATATACAGGAGACACTCCCAGCAGAGCCTCTATAGTAATAATAATAATAATGATGAGAGTGCTCCTCCTGTTATATGTTATTATAGAGGAGATTATTACCCATCATCCTCATCCTGTATAATAATAATAATCTCTTATATAATAATATACAGGAGACACTCCCAGCAGAGCCTCTATAGTAATAATAATAATAATGATGGGAGTATTCCTCCTGTTATATGTTATTATAGAGGAGATTATTACCCATCATCCTCATCCTGTATAATAATAATAATAATCTCTTATATAATAATATACAGGAGACACTCCCAGCAGAGCCTCTATAGTAATAATAATAATAATGATGAGAGTGCTCCTCCTGTTATATGTTATTATAGAGGAGATTATTACCCATCATCCTCATCCTGTATAATAATAATAATAATCTCTTATATAATAATATACAGGAGACACTCCCAGCAGATCCTCTATAGTAATAATAATAATAATGATGAGAGTATTCCTCCTGTTATATGTTATTATAGAGGAGATTATTACCCATCATCCTCATCCTGTATAATAATAATAATAATCTCTTATATAATAATATACAGGAGACACTCCCAGCAGATCCTCTATAGTAATAATAATAATAATGATGGGAGTATTCCTCCTGTTATATGTTATTATAGAGGAGATTATTACCCATCATCCTCATCCTGTATAATAATAATAATAATCTCTTATATAATAATATACAGGAGACACTCCCAGCAGATCCTCTATAGTAATAATAATAATAATGATGGGAGTATTCCTCCTGTTATATGTTATTATAGAGGAGATTATTACCCATCATCCTCATCCTGTATAATAATAATAATAATCTCTTATATAATAATATACAGGAGACACTCCCAGCAGATCCTCTATAGTAATAATAATAATAATGATGGGAGTGCTCCTCCTGTTATATGTTATTATAGAGGAGATTATTACCCATCATCCTCATCCTGTATAATAATAATAATAATAATCTCTTATATAATAATATACAGGAGACACTCCCAGCAGAGCCTCTATAGTAATAATAATAATAATGATGGGAGTGCTCCTCCTGTTATATGTTATTATAGAGGAGATTATTACCCATCATCCTCATCCTGTATAATAATAATAATAATCTCTTATATAATAATATACAGGAGACACTCCCAGCAGATCCTCTATAGTAATAATAATAATAATGATGAGAGTGCTCCTCCTGTTATATGTTATTATAGAGGAGATTATTACCCATCATCCTCATCCTGTATAATAATAATAATAATCTCTTATATAATAATATACAGGAGACACTCCCAGCAGAGCCTCTATAGTAATAATAATAATAATGATGGGAGTATTCCTCCTGTTATATGTTATTATAGAGGAGATTATTACCCATCATCCTCATCCTGTATAATAATAATAATAATCTCTTATATAATAATATACAGGAGACACTCCCAGCAGAGCCTCTATAGTAATAATAATAATAATGATGAGAGTGCTCCTCCTGTTATATGTTATTATAGAGGAGATTATTACCCATCATCCTCATCCTGTATAATAATAATAATAATAATCTCTTATATAATAATATACAGGAGACACTCCCAGCAGAGCCTCTATAGTAATAATAATAATAATGATGAGAGTATTCCTCCTGTTATATGTTATTATAGAGGAGATTATTACCCATCATCCTCATCCTGTATAATAATAATAATCTCTTATATAATAATATACAGGAGACACTCCCAGCAGAGCCTCTATAGTAATAATAATAATAATGATGAGAGTATTCCTCCTGTTATATGTTATTATAGAGGAGATTATTACCCATCATCCTCATCCTGTATAATAATAATAATCTCTTATATAATAATATACAGGAGACACTCCCAGCAGATCCTCTATAGTAATAATAATAATAATGATGAGAGTGCTCCTCCTGTTATATGTTATTATAGAGGAGATTATTACCCATCATCCTCATCCTGTATAATAATAATAATAATCTCTTATATAATAATATACAGGAGACACTCCCAGCAGAGCCTCTATAGTAATAATAATAATAATGATGAGAGTGCTCCTCCTGTTATATGTTATTATAGAGGAGATTATTACCCATCATCCTCATCCTGTATAATAATAATAATAATCTCTTATATAATAATATACAGGAGACACTCCCAGCAGATCCTCTATAGTAATAATAATAATAATGATGAGAGTATTCCTCCTGTTATATGTTATTATAGAGGAGATTATTACCCATCATCCTCATCCTGTATAATAATAATAATAATCTCTTATATAATAATATACAGGAGACACTCCCAGCAGAGCCTCTATAGTAATAATAATAATAATGATGAGAGTATTCCTCCTGTTATATGTTATTATAGAGGAGATTATTACCCATCATCCTCATCCTGTATAATAATAATAATCTCTTATATAATAATATACAGGAGACACTCCCAGCAGATCCTCTATAGTAATAATAATAATAATGATGAGAGTATTCCTCCTGTTATATGTTATTATAGAGGAGATTATTACCCATCATCCTCATCCTGTATAATAATAATAATAATCTCTTATATAATAATATACAGGAGACACTCCCAGCAGATCCTCTATAGTAATAATAATAATAATGATGGGAGTATTCCCCCTGTTATATGTTATTATAGAGGAGATTATTACCCATCATCCTCATCCTGTATAATAATAATAATAATCTCTTATATAATAATATACAGGAGACACTCCCAGCAGATCCTCTATAGTAATAATAATAATAATGATGAGAGTACTCCTCCTGTTATATGTTATTATAGAGGAGATTATTACCCATCATCCTCATCCTGTATAATAATAATAATCTCTTATATAATAATATACAGGAGACACTCCCAGCAGAGCCTCTATAGTAATAATAATAATAATGATGAGAGTGCTCCTCCTGTTATATGTTATTATAGAGGAGATTATTACCCATCATCCTCATCCTGTATAATAATAATAATAATCTCTTATATAATAATATACAGGAGACACTCCCAGCAGATCCTCTATAGTAATAATAATAATAATGATGAGAGTGCTCCTCCTGTTATATGTTATTATAGAGGAGATTATTACCCATCATCCTCATCCTGTATAATAATAATAATAATCTCTTATATAATAATATACAGGAGACACTCCCAGCAGAGCCTCTATAGTAATAATAATAATAATGATGAGAGTGCTCCTCCTGTTATATGTTATTATAGAGGAGATTATTACCCATCATCCTCATCCTGTATAATAATAATAATCTCTTATATAATAATATACAGGAGACACTCCCAGCAGAGCCTCTATAGTAATAATAATAATAATGATGAGAGTGCTCCTCCTGTTATATGTTATTATAGAGGAGATTATTACCCATCATCCTCATCCTGTATAATAATAATCTCTTATATAATAATATACAGGAGACACTCCCAGCAGATCCTCTATAGTAATAATAATAATAATGATGGGAGTATTCCTCCTGTTATATGTTATTATAGAGGAGATTATTACCCATCATCCTCATCCTGTATAATAATAATAATAATCTCTTATATAATAATATACAGGAGACACTCCCAGCAGAGCCTCTATAGTAATAATAATAATAATGATGAGAGTGCTCCTCCTGTTATATGTTATTATAGAGGAGATTATTACCCATCATCCTCATCCTGTATAATAATAATCTCTTATATAATAATATACAGGAGACACTCCCAGCAGATCCTCTATAGTAATAATAATAATAATGATGGGAGTATTCCTCCTGTTATATGTTATTATAGAGGAGATTATTACCCATCATCCTCATCCTGTATAATAATAATAATAATCTCTTATATAATAATATACAGGAGACACTCCCAGCAGAGCCTCTATAGTAATAATAATAATAATGATGAGAGTGCTCCTCCTGTTATATGTTATTATAGAGGAGATTATTACCCATCATCCTCATCCTGTATAATAATAATAATCTCTTATATAATAATATACAGGAGACACTCCCAGCAGAGCCTCTATAGTAATAATAATAATAATGATGAGAGTATTCCTCCTGTTATATGTTATTATAGAGGAGATTATTACCCATCATCCTCATCCTGTATAATAATAATAATAATCTCTTATATAATAATATACAGGAGACACTCCCAGCAGAGCCTCTATAGTAATAATAATAATAATGATGGGAGTATTCCTCCTGTTATATGTTATTATAGAGGAGATTATTACCCATCATCCTCATCCTGTATAATAATAATAATAATCTCTTATATAATAATATACAGGAGACACTCCCAGCAGAGCCTCTATAGTAATAATAATAATAATGATGAGAGTGCTCCTCCTGTTATATGTTATTATAGAGGAGATTATTACCCATCATCCTCATCCTGTATAATAATAATAATAATCTCTTATATAATAATATACAGGAGACACTCCCAGCAGATCCTCTATAGTAATAATAATAATAATGATGAGAGTATTCCTCCTGTTATATGTTATTATAGAGGAGATTATTACCCATCATCCTCATCCTGTATAATAATAATAATAATCTCTTATATAATAATATACAGGAGACACTCCCAGCAGAGCCTCTATAGTAATAATAATAATAATGATGAGAGTATTCCTCCTGTTATATGTTATTATAGAGGAGATTATTACCCATCATCCTCATCCTGTATAATAATAATAATCTCTTATATAATAATATACAGGAGACACTCCCAGCAGATCCTCTATAGTAATAATAATAATAATGATGAGAGTATTCCTCCTGTTATATGTTATTATAGAGGAGATTATTACCCATCATCCTCATCCTGTATAATAATAATAATAATCTCTTATATAATAATATACAGGAGACACTCCCAGCAGATCCTCTATAGTAATAATAATAATAATGATGGGAGTATTCCTCCTGTTATATGTTATTATAGAGGAGATTATTACCCATCATCCTCATCCTGTATAATAATAATAATAATCTCTTATATAATAATATACAGGAGACACTCCCAGCAGATCCTCTATAGTAATAATAATAATAATGATGGGAGTGCTCCTCCTGTTATATGTTATTATAGAGGAGATTATTACCCATCATCCTCATCCTGTATAATAATAATAATAATAATCTCTTATATAATAATATACAGGAGACACTCCCAGCAGATCCTCTATAGTAATAATAATAATAATGATGAGAGTATTCCCCCTGTTATATGTTATTATAGAGGAGATTATTACCCATCATCCTCATCCTGTATAATAATAATAATCTCTTATATAATAATATACAGGAGACACTCCCAGCAGAGCCTCTATAGTAATAATAATAATAATGATGAGAGTGCTCCTCCTGTTATATGTTATTATAGAGGAGATTATTACCCATCATCCTCATCCTGTATAATAATAATAATAATCTCTTATATAATAATATACAGGAGACACTCCCAGCAGAGCCTCTATAGTAATAATAATAATAATGATGGGAGTATTCCTCCTGTTATATGTTATTATAGAGGAGATTATTACCCATCATCCTCATCCTGTATAATAATAATAATAATCTCTTATATAATAATATACAGGAGACACTCCCAGCAGAGCCTCTATAGTAATAATAATAATAATGATGAGAGTGCTCCTCCTGTTATATGTTATTATAGAGGAGATTATTACCCATCATCCTCATCCTGTATAATAATAATAATAATAATCTCTTATATAATAATATACAGGAGACACTCCCAGCAGAGCCTCTATAGTAATAATAATAATAATGATGAGAGTATTCCTCCTGTTATATGTTATTATAGAGGAGATTATTACCCATCATCCTCATCCTGTATAATAATAATAATCTCTTATATAATAATATACAGGAGACACTCCCAGCAGAGCCTCTATAGTAATAATAATAATAATGATGAGAGTATTCCTCCTGTTATATGTTATTATAGAGGAGATTATTACCCATCATCCTCATCCTGTATAATAATAATAATAATCTCTTATATAATAATATACAGGAGACACTCCCAGCAGAGCCTCTATAGTAATAATAATAATAATGATGGGAGTATTCCTCCTGTTATATGTTATTATAGAGGAGATTATTACCCATCATCCTCATCCTGTATAATAATAATAATAATCTCTTATATAATAATATACAGGAGACACTCCCAGCAGAGCCTCTATAGTAATAATAATAATAATGATGAGAGTGCTCCTCCTGTTATATGTTATTATAGAGGAGATTATTACCCATCATCCTCATCCTGTATAATAATAATAATCTCTTATATAATAATATACAGGAGACACTCCCAGCAGATCCTCTATAGTAATAATAATAATAATGATGAGAGTGCTCCTCCTGTTATATGTTATTATAGAGGAGATTATTACCCATCATCCTCATCCTGTATAATAATAATAATAATCTCTTATATAATAATATACAGGAGACACTCCCAGCAGATCCTCTATAGTAATAATAATAATAATGATGAGAGTGCTCCTCCTGTTATATGTTATTATAGAGGAGATTATTACCCATCATCCTCATCCTGTATAATAATAATAATAATCTCTTATATAATAATATACAGGAGACACTCCCAGCAGAGCCTCTATAGTAATAATAATAATAATGATGAGAGTGCTCCCCCTGTTATATGTTATTATAGAGGAGATTATTACCCATCATCCTCATCCTGTATAATAATAATAATAATCTCTTATATAATAATATACAGGAGACACTCCCAGCAGAGCCTCTATAGTAATAATAATAATAATGATGAGAGTGCTCCTCCTGTTATATGTTATTATAGAGGAGATTATTACCCATCATCCTCATCCTGTATAATAATAATAATAATCTCTTATATAATAATATACAGGAGACACTCCCAGCAGAGCCTCTATAGTAATAATAATAATAATGATGAGAGTATTCCTCCTGTTATATGTTATTATAGAGGAGATTATTACCCATCATCCTCATCCTGTATAATAATAATAATAATCTCTTATATAATAATATACAGGAGACACTCCCAGCAGATCCTCTATAGTAATAATAATAATAATGATGAGAGTGCTCCTCCTGTTATATGTTATTATAGAGGAGATTATTACCCATCATCCTCATCCTGTATAATAATAATAATAATCTCTTATATAATAATATACAGGAGACACTCCCAGCAGAGCCTCTATAGTAATAATAATAATAATGATGAGAGTATTCCTCCTGTTATATGTTATTATAGAGGAGATTATTACCCATCATCCTCATCCTGTATAATAATAATAATAATAATAATAATAATGATGGGGGTTGTGACGAGTAGTGACAATGATGCGGGTTACCTGCTGCAGCTAGGCAGGCGGCGGTGATGAGCGGGAGGGTGATGATCGCTCCCCCGGGGTCTCCGCTTCCTCCTCCCGGTCTCCTCATTGTTCTATCTCCGGAGCCCGAGCGACCGATCTCTTCGCTGCAGCCGCATGACGTCACAGGGGGCGGGGACACGACCTGATTGGCTGCCGGCACTGACATCAATCTGATAAATTGTATCCTCCGCTAATGTCACTGATACAATATACAATAACAGTGACATGAGAGGAGGATATAATGTATCAGTGACAGGAGAGGTGTATATAATGTATCAGTGACATGAGAGGAGGATATAATGTATCAGTGACATGAGAGGTGTATATAATGTATCAGTGACATGAGAGGAGGATATAATGTATCAGTGACATGAGAGGTGTATATAATGTATCAGTGACAGGAGCGGAGGATATAATGTATCAGTGACAGGAGCGGAGGATATAATGTATCAGTGACATGAGAGGTGTATATAATGTATCAGTGACATGAGAGGAGGATATAATGTATCAGTGACATGAGAGGTGTATATAATGTATCAGTGACAGGAGAGGTGTATATAATGTATCAGTGACATGAGAGGAGGATATAATGTATCAGTGACATGAGAGGTGTATATAATGTATCAGTGACAGGAGCGGTGTATATAATGTATCAGTGACATGAGAGGAGGATATAATGTATCAGTGACATGAGAGGAGGATATAATGTATCAGTGACATGAGAGGAGGATATAATGTATCAGTGACATGAGAGGTGTATATAATGTATCAGTACAGGAGCGGTGTATATAATGTATCAGTGACATGAGAGGAGGATATAATGTATCAGTGACATGAGAGGTGTATATAATGTATCAGTGACAGGAGCGGTGTATATAATGTATCAGTGACATGAGAGGAGGATATAATGTATCAGTGACATGAGAGGTGTATATAATGTATCAGTGACAGGAGAGGTGTATATAATGTATCAGTGACATGAGAGGAGGATATAATGTATCAGTGACATGAGAGGAGGATATAATGTATCAGTGACATGAGAGGAGGATATAATGTATCAGTGACATGAGAGGTGTATATAATGTATCAGTACAGGAGCGGTGTATATAATGTATCAGTGACATGAGAGGAGGATATAATGTATCAGTGACATGAGAGGAGGATATAATGTATCAGTGACATGAGAGGTGTATATAATGTATCAGTGACATGAGAGGAGGATATAATGTATCAGTGACATGAGAGGTGTATATAATGTATCAGTGACATGAGAGGTGTATATAATGTATCAGTGACATGAGAGGTGTATATAATGTATCAGTGACATGAGAGGAGGATATAATGTATCAGTGACATGAGAGGAGGATATAATGTATCAGTGACATGAGAGGAGGATATAATGTATCAGTGACATGAGAGGAGGATATAATGTATCAGTGACATGAGAGGAGGATATAATGTATCAGTGACATGAGAGGAGGATATAATGTATCAGTGACATGAGAGGAGGATATAATGTATCAGTGACAGGAGAGGAGGATATAATGTATCAGTGACATGAGAGGTGGATATAATGTATCAGTGACATGAGAGGTGTATATAATGTATCAGTGACAGGAGAGGAGGATATAATGTATCAGTGACATGAGAGGTGTATATAATGTATCAGTGACATGAGATGTGTATATAATGTATCAGTGACATGAGAGGTGGATATAATGTATCAGTGACATGAGAGGTGTATATAATGTATCAGTGACATGAGAGGAGGATATAATGTATCAGTGACATGAGAGGTGTATATAATGTATCAGTGACATGAGCGGAGGATATAATGTATCAGTGACATGAGAGGAGGATATAATGTATCAGTGACATGAGAGGTGTATATAATGTATCAGTGACATGAGAGGTGTATATAATGTATCAGTGACATGAGAGGTGTATATAATGTATCAGTGACATGAGAGGAGGATATAATGTATCAGTGACATGAGAGGAGGATATAATGTATCAGTGACATGAGAGGTGTATATAATGTATCAGTGACATGAGCGGTGTATATAATGTATCAGTGACATGAGAGGTGTATATAATGTATCAGTGACATGAGAGGAGGATATAATGTATCAGTGACATGAGAGGAGGATATAATGTATCAGTGACATGAGAGGAGGATATAATGTATCAGTGACATGAGCGGTGGATATAATGTATCAGTGACATGAGAGGTGTATATAATGTATCAGTGACATGAGAGGAGGATATAATGTATCAGTGACATGAGAGGTGTATATAATGTATCAGTGACAGGAGAGTTGTATATAATGTATCAGTGACAGGAGAGGAGGATATAATGTATCAGTGACAGGAGAGGTGTATATAATGTATCAGTGACAGGAGAGGTGTATATAATGTATCAGTGACAGGAGAGGTGTATATAATGTATCAGTGACATGAGAGGAGGATATAATGTATCAGTGACATGAGAGGAGGATATAATGTATCAGTGACAGGAGAGGAGGATATAATGTATCAGTGACATGAGAGGAGGATATAATGTATCAGTGACATGAGAGGTGTATATAATGTATTAGTGACATGAGAGGAGGATATAATGTATCAGTGACAGGAGAGGTGTATATAATGTATCAGTGACAGGAGCGGAGGATATAATGTATCAGTGACATGAGAGGTGTATATAATGTATCAGTGACATGAGAGGAGGATATAATGTATCAGTGACATGAGAGGTGGATATAATGTATCAGTGACAGGAGCGGAGGATATAATGTATCAGTGACATGAGAGGTGTATATAATGTATCAGTGACATGAGAGGTGTATATAATGTATCAGTGACAGGAGCGGAGGATATAATGTATCAGTGACAGGAGCGGAGGATATAATGTATCAGTGACAGGAGCGGAGGATATAATGTATCAGTGACATGAGAGAAGGATATAATGTATCAGTGACATGAGAGGTGTATATAATGTATCAGTGACATGAGAGGAGGATATAATGTATCAGTGACATGAGAGGAGGATATAATGTATCATTGACATGAGAGGTGTATATAATGTATCAGTGACATGAGAGGAGGATATAATGTATCAGTGACATGAGAGGTGTATATAATGTATCAGTGACATGAGAGGTGTATATAATGTATCAGTGACATGAGAGGAGGATATAATGTATCAGTGACATGAGAGGAGGATATAATGTATCAGTGACATGAGAGGTGTATATAATGTATCAGTGACATGAGAGGTGTATATAATGTATCAGTGACATGAGAGGAGGATATAATGTATCAGTGACATGAGAGGTGTATATAATGTATCAGTGACATGAGAGGAGGATATAATGTATCAGTGACATGAGAGGTGTATATAATGTATCAGTGACATGAGAGGTGTATATAATGTATCAGTGACAGGAGCGGAGGATATAATGTATCAGTGACATGAGAGGAGGATATAATGTATCAGTGACAGGAGCGGAGGATATAATGTATCAGTGACATGAGAGGAGGATATAACGTATCAGTGACATGAGAGGTGTATATAATGTATCAGTGACATGAGAGGAGGATATAATGTATCAGTGACATGAGAGGTGTATATAATGTATCAGTGACATGAGAGGTGTATATAATGTATCAGTGACAGGAGCGGAGGATATAATGTATCAGTGACATGAGAGGTGTATATAATGTATCAGTGACAGGAGCGGAGGATATAATGTATCAGTGACATGAGAGGAGGATATAATGTATCAGTGACATGAGAGGTGTATATAATGTATCAGTGACAGGAGAGGTGTATATAATGTATCAGTGACATGAGAGGAGGATATAATGTATCAGTGACATGAGAGGAGGATATAATGTATCAGTGACATGAGAGGAGGATATAATGTATCAGTGACAGGAGCGGAGGATATAATGTATCAGTGACAGGAGCGGAGGATATAATGTATCAGTGACATGAGAGGAGGATATAATGTATCAGTGACATGAGAGGTGTATATAATGTATCAGTGACAGGAGAGGTGTATATAATGTATCAGTGACATGAGAGGAGGATATAATGTATCAGTGACATGAGAGGAGGATATAATGTATCAGTGACAGGAGAGGAGGATATAATGTATCAGTGACAAGAGAGGTGTATATAATGTATCAGTGACATGAGAGGTGTATATAATGTATCAGTGACATGAGAGGTGTATATAATGTATCAGTGACATGAGAGGAGGATATAATGTATCAGTGACATGAGAGGAGGATATAATGTATCAGTGACAGGAGAGGTGTATATAATGTATCAGTGACATGAGAGGTGTATATAATGTATCAGTGACATGAGAGGAGGATATAATGTATCAGTGACATGAGAGGAGGATATAATGTATCAGTGACATGAGAGGAGGATATAATGTATCAGTGACATGGGAGGTGTATATAATGTATCAGTGACATGAGAGGAGGATATAATGTATCAGTGACAGGAGCGGAGGATATAATGTATCAGTGACAGGAGCGGAGGATATAATGTATCAGTGACATGAGAGGTGTATATAATGTATCAGTGACATGAGAGGAGGATATAATGTATCAGTGACATGAGAGGAGGATATAATGTATCAGTGACATGAGAGGTGGATATAATGTATCAGTGACATGAGAGGTGTATATAATGTATCAGTGACATGAGAGGTGTATATAATGTATCAGTGACATGAGAGGTGTATATAATGTATCAGTGACATGAGAGGAGGATATAATGTATCAGTGACATGAGAGGTGTATATAATGTATCAGTGACATGAGAGGAGGATATAATGTATCAGTGACAGGAGCGGAGGATATAATGTATCAGTGACATGAGAGGTGTATATAATGTATCAGTGACATGATCGGAGGATATAATGTATCAGTGACATGAGCGGAGGATATAATATATCAGTGACATGAGAGGAGGATATAATGTATCAGTGACATGAGAGGTGTATATAATGTATCAGTGACATGAGAGGTGTATATAATGTATCAGTGACATGAGAGGTGGATATAATGTATCAGTGACATGAGAGGAGGATATAATGTATCAGTGACATGAGAGGTGTATATAATGTATCAGTGACATGAGAGGAGGATATAATGTATCAGTGACATGAGAGGTGTATATAATGTATCAGTGACAGGAGCGGAGGATATAATGTATCAGTGACAGGAGCGGAGGATATAATGTATCAGTGACATGAGAGGTGTATATAATGTATCAGTGACATGAGAGGTGGATATAATGTATCAGTGACAGGAGAGGTGTATATAATGTATCAGTGACATGAGAGGAGGATATAATGTATCAGTGACATGAGAGGTGTATATAATGTATCAGTGACATGAGAGGTGTATATAATGTATCAGTGACATGAGAGGTGTATATAATGTATCAGTGACATGAGAGGAGGATATAATGTATCAGTGACATGAGAGGAGGATATAATGTATCAGTGACATGAGAGGTGTATACAATGTATCAGTGACATGAGCGGAGGATATAATGTATCAGTGACATGAGAGGAGGATATAATGTATCAGTGACATGAGAGGTGGATCTAATGTATCAGTGACATGAGAGGAGGATATAATGTATCAGTGACATGAGAGGAGGATATAATGTATCAGTGACATGAGAGGTGTATATAATGTATCAGTGACATGAGAGGTGTATATAATGTATCAGTGACATGATAGGTGTATATAATGTATCAGTGACATGAGAGGTGGATATAATGTATCAGTGACAGGAGAGGTGTATATAATGTATCAGTAACATGAGAGGAGGATATAATGTATCAGTGACATGAGAGGAGGATATAATGTATCAGTGACATGAGAGGAGGATATAATGTATCAGTGACATGAGAGGTGTATATAATGTATCAGTGACATGAGAGGAGGATATAATGTATCAGTGACATGAGAGGAGGATATAATGTATCAGTGACATGAGAGGTGTATATAATGTATCAGTGACATGAGAGGTGTATATAATGTATCAGTGACATGAGAGGTGTATATAATGTATCAGTGACATGAGAGGAGGATATAATGTATCAGTGACATGAGAGGTGTATATAATGTATCGGTGACATGAGAGGAGGATATAATGTATCAGTGACATGAGAGGTGTATATAATGTATCAGTGACATGAGAGGTGTATATAATGTATCAGTGACATGAGAGGAGGATATAATGTATCAGTGACATGAGAGGAGGATATAATGTATCAGTGAGATGAGAGGAGGATATAATGTATCAGTGACATGAGAGGTGTATATAATGTATCAGTGACATGAGAGGTGTATATAATGTATCAGTGACATGAGAGGAGGATATAATGTATCAGTGACATGAGAGGAGGATATAATGTATCAGTGACATGAGAGGAGGATATAATGTATCAGTGACATGAGAGGAGGATATAATGTATCAGTGACATGAGAGGAGGATATAATGTATCAGTGACATGAGAGGTGTATATAATGTATCAGTGACATGAGAGGAGGATATAATGTATCAGTGACATGAGAGGTGTATATAATGTATCAGTGACAGGAGCGGAGGATATAATGTATCAGTGACATGAGAGGAGGATATAATGTATCAGTGACAGGAGAGGTGTATATAATGTATCAGTGACATGAGAGGTGTATATAATGTATCAGTGAGATGAGAGGAGGATATAATGTATCAGTGACATGAGAGGTGTATATAATGTATCAGTGACATGAGAGGTGTATATAATGTATCAGTGACATGAGAGGAGGATATAATGTATCAGTGACATGAGAGGTGGATATAATGTATCAGTGACATGAGAGGTGTATATAATGTATCAGTGACATGAGAGGAGGATATAATGTATCAGTGACATGAGAGGTGTATATAATGTATCAGTGACATGAGAGGTGTATATAATGTATCAGTGACATGAGAGGAGGATATAATGTATCGGTGACATGAGAGGTGGATATAATGTATCGGTGACATGAGAGGTGTATATAATGTGTCAGTGACATGAGAGGAGGATATAATGTATCAGTGACATGAGAGGTGTATATAATGTATCAGTGACATGAGAGGTGTATATAATGTATCAGTGACATGAGAGGAGTATATAATGCATCAGTGACATGAGAGGAGGATATAATATATCAGTGACATGAGAGGAGGATATAATGTATCAGTGACATGAGAGGAGGATATAATGTATCAGTGACATGAGAGGTGTATATAATGTATCAGTGACATGAGAGGAGGATATAATGTATCAGTGACAGGAGAGGAGGATATAATGTATCAGTGACATGAGAGGTGTATATAATGTATCAGTGACAGGAGAGGAGGATATAATATATCAGTGACATGAGAGGAGGATATAATGTATCAGTGACATGAGAGGAGGATATAATGTATCAGTGACATGAGAGGAGGATATAATGTATCAGTGACATGAGAGGTGTATATAATGTATCAGTGACATGAGAGGAGGATATAATGTATCAGTGACATGAGAGGAGGATATAATGTATCAGTGACATGAGAGGAGGATATAATGTATCAGTGACATGAGAGGAGGATATAATGTATCAGTGACATGAGAGGTGTATATAATGTATCAGTGACAGGAGCGGAGGATATAATGTATCAGTGACATGAGAGGAGGATATAATGTATCAGTGACATGAGAGGAGGATATAATGTATCAGTGACATGAGAGGAGGATATAATGTATCAGTGACATGAGAGGAGGATATAATGTATCAGTGACAGGAGAGGAGGATATAATGTATCAGTGACATGAGAGGTGTATATAATGTATCGGTGACATGAGAGGTGTATATAATGTATCAGTGACATGAGAGGTGTATATAATGTATCAGTGACATGAGAGGTGTATATAATGTATCAGTGACATGAGAGGAGGATATAATGTATCAGTGACATGAGAGGAGGATATAATGTATCAGTGACAGGAGAGGAGGATATAATGTATCAGTGACATGAGAGGAGGATATAATGTATCAGTGACATGAGAGGAGGATATAATGTATCAGTGACATGAGAGGTGTATATAATGTATCAGTGACAGGAGCGGAGGATATAATGTATCAGTGACATGAGAGGTGTATATAATGTATCAGTGACATGAGAGGTGTATATAATGTATCAGTGACATGAGAGGAGGATATAATGTATCAGTGACATGAGAGGAGGATATAATGTATCAGTGACATGAGAGGAGGATATAATGTATCAGTGACATGAGAGGAGGATATAATGTATCAGTGACATGAGAGGTGTATATAATGTATCAGTGACATGAGAGGTGTATATAATGTATCAGTGACATGAGAGGTGTATATAATGTATCAGTGACATGAGAGGAGTATATAATGTATCAGTGACATGAGAGGAGGATATAATGTATCAGTGACATGAGAGGAGGATATAATGTATCAGTGACATGAGCGGAGGATATAATGTATCAGTGACATGAGAGGTGTATATAATGTATCAGTGACATGAGAGGTGTATATAATGTATCAGTGACATGAGAGGAGGATATAATGTATCAGTGACATGAGAGGAGGATATAATGTATCAGTGACATGAGAGGAGGATATAATGTATCAGTGACATGAGAGGAGGATATAATGTATCAGTGACATGAGAGGAGGATATAATGTATCAGTGACATGAGAGGTGTATATAATGTATCAGTGACATGAGAGGTGTATATAATGTATCAGTGACATGAGAGGAGGATATAATGTATCAGTGACATGAGAGGTGTATATAATGTATCAGTGACATGAGAGGAGGATATAATGTATCAGTGACATGAGAGGAGGATATAATGTATCAGTGACATGAGAGGAGGATATAATGTATCAGTGACATGAGAGGAGGATATAATGTATCAGTGACAGGAGAGGAGGATATAATGTATCAGTGACATGAGAGGAGGATATAATGTATCAGTGACATGAGAGGAGGATATAATGTATCAGTGACATGAGAGGAGGATATAATGTATCAGTGACATGAGCGGTGTATATAATGTATCAGTGACATGAGAGGAGGATATAATGTATCAGTGATATGAGAGGAGGATATAATGTATCAGTGACATGAGAGGAGGATATAATGTATCAGTGACATGAGAGGTGTATATAATGTATCAGTGACATGAGAGGAGGATATAATGTATCAGTGACATGAGCGGAGGATATAATGTATCAGTGACATGAGAGGTGTATATAATGTATCAGTGACATGAGAGGTGTATATAATGTATCAGTGACATGAGAGGAGGATATAATGTATCAGTGATATGAGAGGAGGATATAATGTATCAGTGACATGAGAGGAGTATATAATGTATCAGTGACATGAGAGGAGGATATAATGTATCAGTGACATGAGACGAGGATATAATGTATCAGTGACATGAGAGGTGTATATAATGTATCAGTGACATGAGAGGTGTATATAATGTATCAGTGACATGAGAGGTGGATATAATGTATCAGTGACATGAGAGGTGTATATAATGTATCAGTGACATGAGAGGCTGATATAATGTATCAGTGACATGAGAGGTGTATATAATGTATCAGTGACATGAGAGGTGGATATAATGTATCAGTGACATGAGAGGAGTATATAATGTATCAGTGACATGAGAGGCTGATATAATGTATCAGTGACATGAGAGGTGTATATAATGTATCAGTGACATGAGAGGAGGATATAATGTATCAGTGACATGAGAGGTGTATATAATGTATCAGTGACATGAGAGGTGTATATAATGTATCAGTGACATGAGAGGAGGATATAATGTATCAGTGACATGAGAGGAGGATATAATGTATCAGTGACATGAGAGGTGGATATAATGTATCAGTGACATGAGAGGTGGATATAATGTATCAGTGACATGAGAGGAGGATATAATGTATCAGTGACATGAGAGGAGGATATAATGTATCAGTGACATGAGAGGTGTATATAATGTATCAGTGACATGAGAGGAGGATATAATGTATCAGTGACATGAGCGGAGGATATAATGTATCAGTGACATGAGAGGAGGATATAATGTATCAGTGACATGAGAGGAGGATATAATGTATCAGTGACATGAGAGGTGTATATAATGTATCAGTGACATGAGAGGAGGATATAATGTATCAGTGACATGAGAGGTGTATATAATGTATCAGTGACATGAGCGGTGTATATAATGTATCAGTGACATGAGCGGAGGATATAATGTATCAGTGACATGAGAGGAGGATATAATGTATCAGTGACATGAGAGGAGGATATAATGTATCAGTGACATGAGAGGTGTATATAATGTATCAGTGACATGAGAGGTGTATATAATGTATCAGTGACATGAGAGGTGTATATAATGTATCAGTGACATGAGAGGTGTATATAATGTATCAGTGACAGGAGAGGAGGATATAATGTATCAGTGACATGAGAGGTGTATATAATGTATCAGTGACATGAGAGGTGTATATAATGTATCAGTGACAGGAGAGGAGGATATAATGTATCAGTGAAAGGAGAGGTGTATATAATGTATCAGTGACATGAGAGGTGTATATAATGTATCAGTGACAGGAGAGGAGGATATAATGTATCAGTGACATGAGAGGAGGATATAATGTATCAGTGACATGAGAGGAGGATATAATGTATCAGTGACATGAGAGGTGTATATAATGTATCAGTGACATGAGCGGTGTATATAATGTATCAGTGACATGAGAGGAGGATATAATGTATCAGTGACATGAGAGGAGGATATAATGTATCAGTGACATGAGAGGAGGATATAATGTATCAGTGACATGAGAGGTGTATATAATGTATCAGTGACATGAGAGGAGGATATAATGTATCAGTGACATGAGAGGAGGATATAATGTATCAGTGACATGAGAGGAGGATATAATGTATCAGTGACATGAGAGGAGGATATAATGTATCAGTGACATGAGAGGAGGATATAATGTATCAGTGACATGAGAGGTGTATATAATGTATCAGTGACATGAGAGGTGTATATAATGTATCAGTGACATGAGAGGAGGATATAATGTATCAGTGACATGAGAGGAGGATATAATGTATCAGTGACATGAGAGGAGGATATAATGTATCAGTGACAGGAGAGGTGTATATAATATATCAGTGACATGAGCGGTGTATATAATGTATCAGTGACATGAGAGGAGGATATAATGTATCAGTGACATGAGAGGTGTATATAATGTATCAGTGACATGAGCGGTGGATATAATGTATCAGTGACATGAGAGGTGTATATAATGTATCAGTGACATGAGAGGTGTATATAATGTATCAGTGACATGAGAGGTGGATATAATGTATCAGTGACAGGAGCGGTGTATATAATGTATCAGTGACATGAGCGGTGTATATAATGTATCAGTGACATGAGAGGAGGATATAATGTATCAGTGACAGGAGAGGTGTATATAATGTATCAGTGACATGAGAGGTGTATATAATGTATCAGTGACATGAGAGGTGTATATAATGTATCAGTGACATGAGAGGAGGATATAATGTATCAGTGACATGAGAGGTGTATATAATGTATCAGTGACATGAGAGGTGTATATAATGTATCAGTGACATGAGAGGAGGATATAATGTATCAGTGACATGAGAGGTGTATATAATGTATCAGTGACATGAGAGGTGTATATAATGTATCAGTGACATGAGAGGTGTATATAATGTATCAGTGACAGGAGAGGTGTATATAATGTATCAGTGACATGAGAGGTGGATATAATGTATCAGTGACAGGAGAGGTGTATATAATGTATCAGTGACATGAGAGGAGGATATAATGTATCAGTGACATGAGAGGTGTATATAATGTATCAGTGACATGAGAGGTGTATATAATGTATCAGTGACATGAGAGGAGGATATAATGTATCAGTGACATGAGAGGTGTATATAATGTATCAGTGACATGAGAGGTGTATATAATGTATCAGTGACATGAGAGGTGTATATAATGTATCAGTGACATGAGAGGTGTATATAATGTATCAGTGACATGAGAGGAGGATATAATGTATCAGTGACATGCGAGGTGTATATAATGTATCAGTGACATGAGAGGTGTATATAATGTATCAGTGACATGAGAGGTGTATATAATGTATCAGTGACATGAGAGGTGTATATAATGTATCAGTGACATGAGAGGAGGATATAATGTATCAGTGACATGAGAGGTGTATATAATGTATCAGTGACATGAGAGGTGTATATAAAGTATCAGTGACATGAGAGGTGTATATAATGTATCAGTGACAGGAGAGTTGTATATAATGTATCAGTGACATGAGAGGAGGATATAATGTATCAGTGACATGAGAGGTGTATATAATGTATCAGTGACATGAGAGGTGTATATAATGTATCAGTGACATGAGAGGAGGATATAATGTATCAGTGACAGGAGAGGAGGATATAATGTATCAGTGACATGAGAGGAGGATATAATGTATCAGTGACAGGAGCGGAGGATATAATGTATCAGTGACATGAGAGGTGTATATAATGTATCAGTGACATGAGAGGTGTATATAATGTATCAGTGACATGAGAGGTGTATATAATGTATCAGTGACATGAGAGGTGTATATAATGTATCAGTGACATGAGAGGTGTATATAATGTATCAGTGACATGAGAGGTGTATATAATGTATCAGTGACATGAGAGGTGTATATAATGTATCAGTGACATGAGAGGTGTATATAATGTATCAGTGACATGAGAGGAGGATATAATGTATCAGTGACATGAGAGGAGTATATAATGTATCAGTGACATGAGAGGAGGATATAATGTATCAGTGACATGAGAGGAGGATATAATGTATCAGTGACATGAGAGGAGGATATAATGTATCAGTGACATGAGAGGAGGATATAATGTATCAGTGACATGAGAGGTGTATATAATGTATCAGTGACATGAGAGGTGTATATAATGTATCAGTGACATGAGAGGAGGATATAATGTATCAGTGACATGAGAGGAGGATATAATGTATCAGTGACATGAGAGGAGGATATAATGTATCAGTGACAGGAGAGGTGTATATAATGTATCAGTGACATGAGAGGTGTATATAATGTATCAGTGACATGAGAGGAGGATATAATGTATCAGTGACATGAGAGGTGTATATAATGTATCAGTGACATGAGAGGTGTATATAATGTATCAGTGACATGAGAGGTGTATATAATGTATCAGTGACATGAGAGGTGTATATAACGTATCAGTGACATGAGAGGTGTATATAATGTATCAGTGACATGAGAGGAGGATATAATGTATCAGTGACATGAGAGGTGTATATAATGTATCAGTGACATGAGAGGAGGATATAATGTATCAGTGACATGAGAGGAGGATATAATGTATCAGTGACATGAGAGGTGTATATAATGTATCAGTGACATGAGAGGTGTATATAATGTATCAGTGACATGAGAGGTGTATATAATGTATCAGTGACATGAGAGGAGGATATAATGTATCAGTGACATGAGAGGAGGATATAATGTATCAGTGACAGGAGAGGTGTATATAATGTATCAGTGACATGAGAGGTGTATATAATGTATCAGTGACATGAGAGGAGGATATAATGTATCAGTGACATGAGAGGTGTATATAATGTATCAGTGACATGAGAGGTGTATATAATGTATCAGTGACATGAGAGGTGTATATAATGTATCAGTGACATGAGAGGTGTATATAACGTATCAGTGACATGAGAGGTGTATATAATATATCAGTGACATGAGAGGTGTATATAATGTATCAGTGACATGAGCGGAGGATATAATGTATCAGTGACATGAGAGGAGGATATAATGTATCAGTGACAGGAGAGGTGTATATAATGTATCAGCGACATGAGAGGTGGATATAATGTATCAGTGACATGAGAGGTGTATATAATGTATCAGTGACATGAGAGGTGTATATAATGTATCAGTGACATGAGAGGTGTATATAATGTATCAGTGACATGAGAGGTGTATATAATGTATCAGTGACATGAGAGGTGTATATAATGTATCAGTGACATGAGAGGTGGATATAATATATCAGTGACAGGAGCGGAGGATATAATGTATCAGTGACATGAGAGGTGTATATAATGTATCAGTGACATGAGAGGTGTATATAATGTATCAGTGACATGAGAGGTGTATATAATGTATCAGTGACATGAGAGGTGTATATAATGTATCAGTGACAGGAGAGGTGTATATAATGTATCAGTGACATGAGAGGAGGATATAATGTATCAGTGACATGAGAGGAGGATATAATGTATCAGTGACATGAGAGGTGTATATAATGTATCAGTGACATGAGAGGTGTATATAATGTATCAGTGACAGGAGAGGAGGATATAATGTATCAGTGACATGAGAGGTGTATATAATGTATCAGTGACAGGAGAGGAGGATATAATGTATCAGTGACATGAGAGGTGTATATAATGTATCAGTGACATGAGCGGTGTATATAATGTATCAGTGACATGAGAGGTGTATATAATGTATCAGTGACATGAGAGGAGGATATAATATATCAGTGACATGAGAGGTGTATATAATGTATCAGTGACATGAGAGGAGGATATAATGTATCAGTGACATGAGAGGTGTATATAATGTATCAGTGACATGAGAGGTGTATATAATGTATCAGTGACATGAGAGGAGGATATAATGTATCAGTGACATGAGAGGTGTATATAATGTATCGGTGACATGAGGAGGATATAATGTATCAGTGACATGAGCGGAGGATATAATGTATCGGTGACAGGAGAGGTGTATATAATGTATCAGTGACATGAGCGGAGGATATAATGTATCAGTGACATGAGAGGTGGATATAATGTATCAGTGACATGAGAGGTGTATATAATGTATCAGTGACATGAGAGGTGTATATAATGTATCAGTGACATGAGAGGTGTATATAATGTATCAGTGACATGAGAGGAGGATATAATGTATCAGTGACATGAGAGGAGGATATAATGTATCAGTGACAGGAGAGGAGGATATAATGTATCAGTGACATGAGAGGAGGATATAATGTATCAGTGACATGAGAGGAGGATATAATGTATCGGTGACATGAGAGGAGGATATAATGTATCGGTGACAGGAGAGGAGGATATAATGTATCAGTGACATGAGCGGTGTATATAATGTATCAGTGACATGAGAGGAGGATATAATGTATCAGTGACATGAGAGGAGGATATAATGTATCAGTGACATGAGAGGAAGATATAATGTATCAGTGACATGAGAGGAGGATATAATGTATCAGTGATATGAGAGGAGGATATAATGTATCAGTGACATGAGAGGTGTATATAATGTATCAGTGACATGAGAGGTGTATATAATGTATCAGTGACATGAGAGGAGGATATAATGTATCAGTGACATGAGAGGAGGATATAATGTATCAGTGACATGAGAGGAGGATATAATGTATCAGTGACATGAGAGGTGTATATAATGTATCAGTGACATGAGAGGTGTATATAATGTATCAGTGACATGAGAGGAGGATATAATGTATCAGTGACATGAGAGGAGGATATAATGTATCAGTGACATGAGAGGTGTATATAATGTATCAGTGACATGAGAGGAGGATATAATGTATCAGTGACATGAGAGGAGGATATAATGTATCAGTGACATGAGAGGTGTATATAATGTATCAGTGACATGAGAGGAGGATATAATGTATCAGTGACATGAGAGGAGGATATAATGTATCAGTGACATGAGAGGTGTATATAATGTATCAGTGACATGAGAGGTGTATATAATGTATCAGTGACATGAGAGGTGTATATAATGTATCAGTGACATGAGAGGAGGATATAATGTATCAGTGACAGGAGAGGTGTATATAATGTATCAGTGACATGAGAGGAGGATATAATGTATCAGTGACATGAGAGGAGGATATAATGTATCAGTGACATGAGAGGTGTATATAATGTATCAGTGACATGAGAGGTGTATATAATGTATCAGTGACATGAGAGGAGGATATAATGTATCAGTGACATGAGAGGTGTATATAATGTATCGGTGACATGAGGAGGATATAATGTATCAGTGACATGAGCGGAGGATATAATGTATCGGTGACATGAGAGGAGGATATAATGTATCGGTGACATGAGAGGAGGATATAATGTATCGGTGACAGGAGAGGAGGATATAATGTATCAGTGACAGGAGCGGTGCATATAATGTATCAGTGACATGAGAGGTGGATATAATGTATCAGTGACATGAGCGGAGGATATACTGTATCAGTGACAGGAGAGGAGGATATAATGTATCAGTACAGGAGCGGTGTATATAATGTATCAGTGACATGAGAGGAGGATATAATGTATCAGTGACATGAGAGGAGGATATAATGTATCAGTGACATGAGAGGTGTATATAATGTATCAGTGACATGAGAGGAGGATATAATGTATCAGTACAGGAGAGGTGTATATAATGTATCAGCGACATGAGCGGTGGATATAATGTATCAGCGACATGATCGGTGTATATAATGTATCAGTGTATGGGACACAGTATAGAGCCCCGGGGCACTGTATAGAACACTAGACTCTGTATAGGACACAGTATAGAGCCCCTAGGCACTGCACAGGACACTAGTCCCTGCACAGGAGTCACGAAGGATCTGTGGACCCACTGGGCATACCGCCTTGGCAGTAGGGCAGCTGGCCAACAGAGCGCAGGTCACAGTCTATGGTATATAGGGTACCTGTAGCAGCACGGAAAGTAGCTTGGCAGGAACTAGGCAGCGGGTGGACATTAGGAGTGGAGAAGCAGACAGACGTGGTATCCAGCACAGCACGGCCATAGCAAGCACGGCACTAGATCGGGATACAAGTACAGGAACGGGAACAGTAACACTGGGAGCAGAAACCACTAGGGGACCATTTGCATAGACAGACTAAGAGATACACAACAACGCTCAGGCATTGAACTTGGGGGCTGGACCCCTCTTATAGTCCAGGGTACTCACGGGTCAAATTTCGTCCATCCTCTGACGGGATCCGGCAGAGGTGAGTGGACGCGAGCGCTGGCGTCTCCTGAGGAGGGGGCTGGGGCCAGCGCTTGCCGACTCGTGGCCGCGGCTGTCAGGGGAAGGTTGGAGCTGATGGCCCGCAGCCACGGACATTACTGTATCCCCCCCTCTTATGCCCACGCTTCTTGGGACCAGAGCGAGAGAGAAAATTATTCAGAAGAGTAGGGGCATTGAGGTTCTCCTCTGGCTCCCAGGACCTCTCTTCAGGGCCGAACCCCCTCCAATCCATCAAATTTAAAGTCTTTCCTCTCACTCTCTTGGTGTCAAAGATCTCCTTGACCTCAAAGATGTCCGAAGGGGCCGCTGGAGGCAACCGCAGGGCTGGGGGTCTTGGAATAGCGGTTCAGGATCACTGGTTTCAGGAGGGAGGGAGACATGGAAGGAGTTGGGAATTCTGAGGGTAGGAGGCAGCCGAAGCTTGTAGGTGACAGGGTTGATCATCTGCAGGACCTCGAATGGTCTGAGGAACCTGGGGGCAAATTTGCATGACGGCACCCTCAGTCAGATATTCCTAGACGACAGCCAGACCTTAGTGCCAGGAAGAAACCGAGGAGGCTCTCTTCTCCTTGTGTCAGCCTTCCGTTTCATGCGGTCCACTGCCATTAGGATAGAGGATCGAGTCTGCTGCCAGGTCTGCAAAAAGTCTCTAAACGTGGACTCAGCTGCAGGTACCTCGGAAGTATCGGGCACCGGGAGAGGAATTCATGGAAGCTGGCCGTAGACAATGCAGAACGGAGTATTCCTAGTAAACTCGCTGGTGTGATTATTGTAGGAGAAAACCACCCATGGGAGCAGCTGCACCCAGTCATCATGCTGCTTGGAGATGAAGTGGCGTAGGTAGTTTTCCGAAATCTGGTTGAGTCTCTCGACCTAACCCTTAGACTGAGGATGGTAGACAGAGGAAATGTCCAACTTCACACCAAGAAGTCCGCAGAGGGCTCTCCAGAACCTCGAAGTAAACTGAACCCCCAATTAGACACAATATGCTGCGGCAAGCCGTGCAGGCGGAAGATGTGTTGAATAAATAACTTGGCCAACTGAGGCGCAGAAGGAAGACCGGTCAGAGGATCGAAATGGGCCATCTTCGAAAATCGGTCCACCACCACCCAGACAGCACTGCATCCAGCAGAGAGAGGCAGGTCCATGATAAAGTCCATCACTATATGCTGCCAGGGAGCATCAGGCACAGGTAATGGCTGGAGCAGGCTTGGAGAGGGTGGCCTTGGCTGCACATACAGCACAGGAAGAAACGAAGTCCACAGTATCCTTGGGCAGAGTGGGCCACCAGAAGTGACGAGCAATTAAATCCCAGGTTTTACGTAACCCTGCGTGACCTGCCAGTTTAGAGGAGCGTCCCCAGCGGAGGATTCTTCCACAATCAGCCAGGCGCACAAAAGTCCTCCCTGGAGGAATATCCCCGATTTGCAGGGGATTGACCGAGACAATGCAAGACTGATCAATAATGTTCTGCAGATTCTCAATGGTGTCTTCTGTCTCGAAAGACATGGACAAGGCATCGGCCCTCACATTCTTGTCGGCCGGGCGATAATGAAGCTCAAAACAAAAACCTTGCAAAAAACAGTGACGACCTGGCCTGACGAGGGTTCAGCCGTTGGGCCGTCTGGAGGTAGGTCAGATTCTCGTGGTCCGTAGTAGATGTGTCTCGCGCCCCCTAGTAGATGTGTCCACTCTTCCAGGGCCAATTTGATGGCCAGTAACTCCCGATCCCCAATCGAGTAGTTGTGTTCTGCGGAAGAGAAGAGCTTAGAGAAGTATCCACATACCCTTGACTTGCCCTTGGGACCTCTCTTGAACAGGAGTGCACCAGCACCAACAGAGTATGCGTCCACCCCCAACGAGAACTGCAGAGAGACATCCGGATGATGGAGGATAGAGGCTGATGTGAAGGCACTCTTCAGGCTGTTGAATGTGGACTCTGCCTCGGGAGTCCACACCTTGGCATTCATACCCTTCTTAGAGAGGTTAGAGATGGGAGAAGTCATTGAGGAGAAGTTCGAAATAAACTGCCTGTAAAAGTTAGCAAATCCCAAAAATCGCTGTATGGCCCTCAAGCCTTGAGGACGTGGCCACTCCAGGACAGACTTTACCTTCTCAGGGTCCATCTTGAGACCTCGATTCGAGACGATGTAAAGCATCCTTGTCAAATACGCACTTCTCCAACTTGGCGTACAGATGATTCTCCCTTAACCGCAACAGAACCTGACGGACATGTCTCTGGTGAGTCACAGGTTCTGGGGAGAAAAATCAAGATATCATCAAGGTAGACTGCAGCACAAACAGAGGCGTTCACGGAAGATGTCATTCACAAACTCTTGGAAGACCGCGGGAGCATTACACAGGCCGAAGGGCATTACTAGATACTCAGTGTCCATCACGTGTGTTAAATGCAGTCTTCCATTCATCGCCCTGGTGAATTCGGACTAGGTTGTAAGCCCCACGCAGGTCTAGTTTAGAAAAAAATCTTTGCACCATGTATACGGTGAAACAGTTCGGAGATCAGTGGCAACGGATATTTATTCTTCACCATGATCTGGTTAAGACCACGGTAGTCGATGCAAGGACGAAGAGAACCATCTTTCTTTTTGACAAAGAAGAACCCGGCTCCTGCCGGGGAGGAAGACCTTCGTATGAAGCCCCTCTCCAAGTTCTCCTTAACATAGGCGGACATGGACAGAGTCTCTGGCAAGGAGAGAGGATATACCCTACCACGGGGAAGGGATGCACCACTAGACTCTGTATAGAACACTAGACTGTATAGAACACTAGACTCTGCATAGAACACTAGACTCTGCATAGAACACTAGACTCTGTATAGAACACTAGACTCTGTATAGAACACTAGACTCTGTATAGAACACTAGACTCTGTATAGAACACTAGACTCTGTATAGAAACTAGACTCTGTATAGAACACTAGACTCTGTATAGAACACTAGACTCTGTATAGAACACTAGACTCTGCATAGAACACTAGACTCTGTATAGAACACTAGACTCTGTATAGAAACTAGACCCGGTATAGAACACTAGACCCGGTATAGGAGACTGTATAGAACACTAGACTCTGCATAGAACACTAGACTCTGCATAGAACACTAGACTCTGCATAGAACACTAGACTCTGTATAGAACACTAGATTCTGTATGGAACACTAGACCCGGTATAGAACACTAGACAAGGTATAGGAGACTGTATAGAACACTAGACTCTGCATAGAACACTAGACTCTGCATAGAACACTAGACTCTGCATAGAACACTAGACTCTGCATAGAACACTACACTCTGCATAGAACACTAGACTCTGCATAGAACACTAGACTCTGCATAGAACACTAGACTCTGCATAGAACACTAGACTCTGCATAGAACACTAGACTCTGCATAGAACACTAGACTCTGCCTAGAACACTAGACTCTGCCTAGAACACTAGACTCTGCATAGAACACTAGACTCTGTATAGAACACTAGACTCTGCATAGAATATTAGACACTGCATAGAACACTAGACTCTGCATAGAACACTAGACTCTGCATAGAATATTAGACACTGCATAGAACACTAGACTCTGTATAGAACACTAGACTCTGCATAGAATATTAGACACTGCATAGAACACTAGACCCTGTATAGAACACTAGACTCTGCATAGAACACTAGACTCTGCATAGAACACTAGACTCTGCATAGAACACTAGACTCTGCATAGAACACTAGACTCTGCATAGAACACTAGACTCTGCATAGAACACTAGACTCTGCATAGAACACTAGACTCTGTATAGAACACTAGACACGGTATAGAACACTAGACTCTGTACAGAACACTAGACTCTGTATAGAACACTAGACTCTGTATAGAACACTAGACTGCATAGAACACTATACTCTGCATAGAACACTAGACTCTGCATAGAACACTAGACTCTGCATAGAACACTAGACTCTGCATAGAACACTAGGCTCTGTATAGAACACTAGACTCTGTATAGAACACTAGACTCTGTATAGAACACTAGACACGGTATAGGAGACTGTATAGAAACCTAGACTCTGTATAGAACACTAGACTGTACAGAACACTAGACTCTGTATAGAACACTAGACTCTGTATAGAACACTAGACTCTGTATAGAACACTAGACACGGTATTGGAGACTGTATAGAACACTAGACGCTGCATAGAACACTAGACTCTGTATAGAACACTAGACACGGTATAGGAGACTGTATAGAACACTAGACTCTGTATAGAACACTAGACTCTGTATAGGACACTAGACTCTGTATAGGACACTAGACTCTGTATAGGACACTAGACTCTGTATAGGACACTAGACTCTGTATAGGACACTAGACTCTGTATAGAACACTAGACACTGTATGGAACACTAGACACTGTATGGAACACTAGACACTGTATAGAACACTAGACTCTGTATAGAACACTAGACTCTGTATGGAACACTAGACTCTGCATAGAACACTAGACTCTGCCTAGAACACTAGACTCTGCATAGAACACTAGACTCTGTATAGAACACTAGACTCTGTATAGAACACTAGACACTGTATAGAACACTAGACTCTGTATAGAACACTAGACACTGTATAGAACACTAGACTCTGCATAGAATATTAGACACTGCATAGAACACTAGACTCTGTATAGAACACTAGACTCTGCATAGAATATTAGACCCTGTATAGAACACTAGACTCTGCATAGAACACTAGACTCTGCATAGAACACTAGACTCTGCATAGAACACTAGACTCTGCATAGAACACTAGACTCTGCATAGAACACTAGACTCTGCATAGAACACTAGACTCTGTATAGAACACTAGACACGGTATAGAACACTAGACTTTGTACAGAACACTAGACTCTGTATAGAACACTAGACTCTGTATAGAACACTAGACTGCATAGAACACTATACTCTGCATAGAACACTAGACTCTGCATAGAACACTAGACTCTGCATAGAACACTAGACTCTGCATAGAACACTAGACTCTGCATAGAACACTAGACTCTGCATAGAACACTAGGCTCTGTATAGAACACTAGACTCTGTATAGAACACTAGACTCTGTATAGAACACTAGACACGGTATAGGAGACTGTATAGAAACCTAGACTCTGTATAGAACACTAGACTGTACAGAACACTAGACTCTGTATAGAACACTAGACTCTGCATAGAATACTAGACTCTGTATAGAACACTAGACACAGTATTGGAGACTGTATAGAACACTAGACTCTGCATAGAACACTAGACACTGTATGGAACACTAGACTCTGTATAGAACACTAGACTCTGTATAGAACACTAGACTCTGTATAGAACACTAGACTCTGTATAGAACACTAGACTCTGTATAGAACACTAGACTCTGTATGGAACACTAGACTCTGAATAGAACACTAGACTCTGAATAGAACACTAGACTCTGCATAGAAACCTAGGCTCTGCATACAACACTAGGCTCTGTATAGAACACTAGGCTCTGTATAGAACACTAGGCTCTGTATAGAACACTAGGCTCTGTATAGAACACTAGGCTCTGTATAGAACACTAGGCTCTGTATAGAACACTAGGCTCTGTATAGAACACTAGGCTCTGTATAGAACACTAGGCTCTGTATAGAACACTAGACTCTGTATAGAACACTAGACCCTGTATAAAACACTAGACTCTGTATAGAACACTAGACTCTGTGTAGAACACTAGACTCTGTATAGAACACTAGAGTCTGTATAGAACAGTAGACTCTGTATGGAACAGTAGACTGTGTATAGAACACTAGGCTCTGTATAGAACACTAGACTCTGCATAGAACACTAGACACTGCATAGAACACTAGACTCTGTATAGAACACTAGACTCTGTATAGAACACTAGACTCTGTATAGAACACTAGACTCTGTATAGAACACTAGACTGTATAGAACACTAGACTCTGCATAGAACACTAGACTCTGTATTGAACACTAGACACTGCATAGAACACTAGACTCTGTATAGAACACTAGAATCTGTATAGAACACTAGACTCTGTATAGAACACTAGACTCTGTATAGAACACTAGACTCTGTATAGAACACTAGACTCTGTATAGAACACTAGACTCTGTATAGAACACTAGACTCTGTATAGAACACTAGACTGTATAGAACACTAGACTGTATAGAACACTAGACTCTGCATAGAACACTAGACTCTGTATAGAACACTAGACACTGTATAGAACACTAGACTCTGTATAGAACACTAGACTCTGTATAGAACACTAGACTCTGTATAGAACACTAGACTCTGTATAGAACACTAGACTCTGTATAGAACACTAGACTCTGTATAGAACACTAGACTCTGTATAGGGGACTAGGCTCTGTGTAGGACACTAGGCTCTGTGTAGGACACTAGGCTCTGCATAGAACACTAGGCTCTGCATAGAACACTAGGCTCTGCATAGAACACTAGACACTGTATAGAACACTAGACTGCATAGAACACTAGACTGCATAGAACACTAGACTGCATAGAACACTAGACTGCATAGAACACTAGACTGCATAGAACACTAGACTCTTTACAGAACACTAGACTCTTTACAGAACACTAGACTCTTTACAGAACACTAGACTCTGCATAGAACACTAGACACTGTATAGAACACTAGACTCTGTATAGAACACTAGACTCTGTATAGGGGACTAGAATCTGTGTAGGACACTAGACTCTGTGTAGAACACTAGGCTCTGCATAGAACACTAGGCTCTGCATAGAACACTAGACACTGCATAGAACACTAGACTGCATAGAACACTAGACTGCATAGAACACTAGACTGCATAGAACACTAGACTGCATAGAACACTAGACTGCATAGAACACTAGACTCTTTACAGAACACTAGACTCTTTACAGAACACTAGACTCTTTACAGAACACTAGACTCTGCATAGAACACTAGACACTGTATAGAACACTAGACTCTGTATAGAACACTAGACTCTGTATAGGGGACTAGAATCTGTGTAGGACACTAGACTCTGTGTAGAACACTAGGCTCTGCATAGAACACTAGACACTGTATAGAACACTAGACTGCATGGAACACTAGACTGCATAGAACACTAGACTGCATAGAACACTAGACTGCATAGAACACTAGACTGCATAGAACACTAGACTCTTTACAGAACACTAGACTCTTTACAGAACACTAGACTCTGCATAGAACACTAGACACTGTATAGAACACTAGACTCTGTATAGAACACTAGACTTTGTATAGGGGACTAGAATCTGTGTAGGACACTAGCTAGACTCTGTGTAGGACACTAGGCTCTGCATAGAACACTAGGCTCTGCATAGAACACTAGACACTGTATAGAACACTAGACTGCATAGAACACTAGACTGCATAGAACACTAGACTGCATAGAACACTAGACTGCATAGAACACTAGACTGCATAGAACACTAGACTGCATAGAACACTAGACTGCATAGAACACTAGACTGCATAGAACACTAGACTGCATAGAACACTAGACTGCATACAACACTAGACTCTTTACAGAACACTAGACTCTTTACAGAACACTAGACTCTGCATAGAACACTAGACACTGTATAGAACACTAGACTCTGTATAGAACACTAGACCCTGTATAAAACACTAGACTCTGTATAGAACACTAGACACTGTATAGAACACTAGACATGGTATAGGAGACTGTATAGAACACTAGACTCTGCATAGAACACTAGACTCTGTATAGAACACTAGACTCTGTATAGAACACTAGACTCTGTATAGAACACTAGAATCTGTACAGAACACTAGACTCTGTACAGAACACTAGACTCTGTAAAGAACACTAGACTCTGTATAGGGGACTAGAATCTGTGTAGGACACTAGACTCTGTGTAGGACACTAGGCTCTGCATAGAACACTAGGCTCTGCATAGAACACTAGACACTGTATAGAACACTAGACTGCATAGAACACTAGACTGCATAGAACACTAGACTGCATAGAACACTAGACTGCATAGAACACTAGACTCTTTACAGAACACTAGACTCTTTACAGAACACTAGACTCTGCATAGAACACTAGACACTGTATAGAACACTAGACTCTGTATAGAACACTAGACCCTGTATAAAACACTAGACTCTGTATAGAACACTAGACACTGCATAGAACACTAGACTCTGCAGAGAACACTAGACTCTGCATAGAACACTAGACTCTGCATGGAACACTAGACTCTGTATGGAACAGTAGACTGTGTATAGAACACTAGGCTCTGTATAGAACACTAGGCTCTGTATAGAACACTAGGCTCTGTATAGAACACTAGGCTCTGTATAGAACACTAGACTCTGTATAGAACACTAGACTCTGTATACAACACTAGACTCTGTATACAACACTAGACTCTGTATACAACACTAGACTCTGTATACAACACTAGACTCTGTATACAACACTAGACTCTGTATAGAACACTAGACTCTGCACAGAACACTAGACTCTGCACAGAACACTAGACTCTGCATAGAACACTAGACTCTGTATAGAACACTAGACTCTGTATAGAACACTAGACTGTATAGAACACTAGACTCTGTATAGAACACTAGACTCTGCATAGAATACTAGGCACTGCATAGAACACTAGATTCTGCATAGAACACTAGGCTCTGCATAGAACACTAGACTCTGGATAGAACACTACGCTCTGCATAGAACCCTAGGCTCTGCATAGAACACTAGACTCTGGATATAACACTAGACTCTGCATAGAACACTAGATACTGTATAGAACACTAGACTGCATAGAACACTAGACTGCATAGAACACTAGACTGCATAGAACACTAGACTGCATAGAACACTAGACACTCAATAGAACACTAGACTCTTTACAGAACACTAGACTCTGCATAGAACACTAGACTCTGCATAGAACACTAGACACTGTATAGAACACTAGACTCTGTATAGATCACTAGACTCTGTATAGAACACTAGACACTGTATAGAACAATAGACACTGTATAGAACACTAGACTCTGTATAGAACACTAGACTCTGTATAGTACACTAGACTCTGTATAGAACACTAGACTCTGTATAGAACACTAGACACTGCATAGAACAATAGACTCTGCATAGAACACTAGACACTGTATAGAACACTAGACTCTGTATAGAACACTAGACCCTGTATAGAACACTAGACCCTGTATAGAACACTAGACTCTGTATAGAACACTAGACACTGTATAGAACACTAGACCCTGTATAGAACACTAGACTCTGTATAGAACACTACACTCTGCATAGAACACTAGACTCTGTATAGAACACTAGACTCTGCATAGAACACTAGACTCTGCATAGAACACTAGACTCTGCATAGAACACTAGACTCTGCATAGAACACTAGACTCTGCATAGAACACTAGACTCTGCCTAGAACACTAGACTCTGCATAGAACACTAGACTCTGTATAGAACACTAGACTCTGCATAGAATATTAGACACTGCATAGAACACTAGACTCTGTATAGAACACTAGACTCTGCATAGAATATTAGACACTGCATAGAACACTAGACTCTGTATAGAACACTAGACTCTGCATAGAATATTAGACACTGCATAGAACACTAGACCCTGTATAGAACACTAGACTCTGCATAGAACACTAGACTCTGCATAGAACACTAGACTCTGCATAGAACACTAGACTCTGCATAGAACACTAGACTCTGCATAGAACACTAGACTCTGCATAGAACACTAGACACGGTATAGAACACTAGACTCTGTACAGAACACTAGACTCTGTACAGAACACTAGACTCTGTATAGAACACTAGACTGCATAGAACACTATACTCTGCATAGAACACTATACTCTGCATAGAACACTAGACTCTGCATAGAACACTAGACTCTGCATAGAACACTAGACTCTGCATAGAACACTAGGCTCTGTATAGAACACTAGACTCTGTATAGAACACTAGACTCTGTATAGAACACTAGACACGGTATAGGAGACTGTATAGAAACCTAGACTCTGTATAGAACACTAGACTGTACAGAACACTAGACTCTGTATAGAACACTAGACTCTGTATAGAACACTAGACTCTGTATAGAACACTAGACTCTGTATAGAACACTAGACTCTGTATAGAACACTAGACACGGTATTGGAGACTGTATAGAACACTAGACGCTGCATAGAACACTAGACTCTGTATAGAACACTAGACACGGTATAGGAGACTGTATAGAACACTAGACTCTGTATAGAACACTAGACTCTGTATAGGACACTAGACTCTGTATAGGACACTAGACTCTGTATAGGACACTAGACTCTGTATAGGACACTAGACTCTGTATAGGACACTAGACTCTGTATAGAACACTAGACACTGTATGGAACACTAGACACTGTATGGAACACTAGACACTGTATGGAACACTAGACACTGTATAGAACACTAGACTCTGTATAGAACACTAGACTCTGTATGGAACACTAGACTCTGCATAGAACACTAGACTCTGCATAGAACACTAGACCCTGCCTAGAACACTAGACTCTGCATAGAACACTAGACTCTGTATAGAACACTAGACACTGTATAGAACACTAGACTCTGCATAGAATATTAGACACTGCATAGAACACTAGACTCTGTATAGAACACTAGACTCTGCATAGAATATTAGACCCTGTATAGAACACTAGACTCTGCATAGAACACTAGACTCTGCATAGAACACTAGACTCTGCATAGAACACTAGACTCTGCATAGAACACTAGACTCTGCATAGAACACTAGACTCTGCATAGAACACTAGACTCTGTATAGAACACTAGACACGGTATAGAACACTAGACTTTGTACAGAACACTAGACTCTGTATAGAACACTAGACTCTGTATAGAACACTAGACTGCATAGAACACTATACTCTGCATAGAACACTAGACTCTGCATAGAACACTAGACTCTGCATAGAACACTAGACTCTGCATAGAACACTAGACTCTGCATAGAACACTAGACTCTGCATAGAACACTAGGCTCTGTATAGAACACTAGACTCTGTATAGAACACTAGACTCTGTATAGAACACTAGACACGGTATAGGAGACTGTATAGAAACCTAGACTCTGTATAGAACACTAGACTGTACAGAACACTAGACTCTGTATAGAACACTAGACTCTGCATAGAATACTAGACTCTGTATAGAACACTAGACACAGTATTGGAGACTGTATAGAACACTAGACTCTGCATAGAACACTAGACACTGTATGGAACACTAGACTCTGTATAGAACACTAGACTCTGTATAGAACACTAGACTCTGTATAGAACACTAGACTCTGTATAGAACACTAGACTCTGTATAGAACACTAGACTCTGTATAGAACACTAGACTCTGTATAGAACACTAGACTCTGTATAGAACACTAGACTCTGTATAGAACACTAGACTCTGAATAGAACACTAGACTCTGAATAGAACACTAGACTCTGAATAGAACACTAGACTCTGCATAGAAACCTAGGCTCTGCATACAACACTAGGCTCTGTATAGAACACTAGGCTCTGTATAGAACACTAGGCTCTGTATAGAACACTAGGCTCTGTATAGAACACTAGGCTCTGTATAGAACACTAGGCTCTGTATAGAACACTAGGCTCTGTATAGAACACTAGACTCTGTATAGAACACTAGACTCTGTATAGAACACTAGACTCTGTATAGAACACTAGACTCTGTATAGAACACTAGACTCTGTATAGAACACTAGACTCTGTATAGAACACTAGAGTCTGTATAGAACAGTAGACTCTGTATGGAACAGTAGACTGTGTATAGAACACTAGGCTCTGTATAGAACACTAGACTCTGCATAGAACACTAGACACTGCATAGAACACTAGACTCTGTATAGAACACTAGACTCTGTATAGAACACTAGACTCTGTATAGAACACTAGACTCTGTATAGAACACTAGACTCTGTATAGAACACTAGACTGTATAGAACACTAGACTCTGCATAGAACACTAGACTCTGTATTGAACACTAGACACTGCATAGAACACTAGACTCTGTATAGAACACTAGAATCTGTATAGAACACTAGACTCTGTATAGAACACTAGACTCTGTATAGAACACTAGACTCTGTATAGAACACTAGACTCTGTATAGAACACTAGACTGTATAGAACACTAGACTGTATAGAACACTAGACTCTGCATAGAACACTAGACTCTGTATAGAACACTAGACACTGTATAGAACACTAGACTCTGTATAGAACACTAGACTCTGTATAGAACACTAGACTCTGTATAGAACACTAGACTCTGTATAGGGGACTAGAATCTGTGTAGGACACTAGACTCTGTGTAGGACACTAGGCTCTGCATAGAACACTAGGCTCTGCATAGAACACTAGGCTCTGCATAGAACACTAGACACTGTATAGAACACTAGACTGCATAGAACACTAGACTGCATAGAACACTAGACTGCATAGAACACTAGACTCTTTACAGAACACTAGACTCTTTACAGAACACTAGACTCTGCATAGAACACTAGACACTGTATAGAACACTAGACTCTGTATAGAACACTAGACTCTGTATAGGGGACTAGAATCTGTGTAGGACACTAGACTCTGTGTAGAACACTAGGCTCTGCATAGAACACTAGACTCTGTATAGAACACTAGACACGGTATAGAACACTAGACTTTGTACAGAACACTAGACTCTGTATAGAACACTAGACTCTGTATAGAACACTAGACTGCATAGAACACTATACTCTGCATAGAACACTAGACTCTGCATAGAACACTAGACTCTGCATAGAACACTAGACTCTGCATAGAACACTAGACTCTGCATAGAACACTAGACTCTGCATAGAACACTAGGCTCTGTATAGAACACTAGACTCTGTATAGAACACTAGACTCTGTATAGAACACTAGACACGGTATAGGAGACTGTATAGAAACCTAGACTCTGTATAGAACACTAGACTGCATGGAACACTAGACTGGATAGAACACTAGACTGCATAGAACACTAGACTGCATAGAACACTAGACTGCATAGAACACTAGACTCTTTACAGAACACTAGACTCTTTACAGAACACTAGACTCTGAATAGAACACTAGACACTGTATAGAACACTAGACTCTGTATAGAACACTAGACTCTGTATAGGGGACTAGAATCTGTGTAGGACACTAGACTCTGTGTAGGACACTAGGCTCTGCATAGAACACTAGGCTCTGCATAGAACACTAGACACTGTATAGAACACTAGACTGCATAGAACACTAGACTGCATAGAACACTAGACTGCATAGAACACTAGACTGCATAGAACACTAGACTGCATAGAACACTAGACTGCATAGAACACTAGACTCTTTACAGAACACTAGACTCTTTACAGAACACTAGACTCTTTACAGAACACTAGACTCTGCATAGAACACTAGACACTGTATAGAACACTAGACCCTGTATAAAACACTAGACTCTGTATAGAACACTAGACACTGTATAGAACACTAGACATGGTATAGGAGACTGTATAGAACACTAGACTCTGCATAGAACACTAGACTCTGTATAGAACACTAGACTCTGTATAGAACACTAGAATCTGTACAGAACACTAGACTCTGTACAGAACACTAGACTCTGTAAAGAACACTAGACTCTGTATAGGGGACTAGAATCTGTGTAGGACACTAGACTCTGTGTAGGACACTAGGCTCTGCATAGAACACTAGGCTCTGCATAGAACACTAGACACTGTATAGAACACTAGACTGCATAGAACACTAGACTGCATAGAACACTAGACTGCATAGAACACTAGACTGCATAGAACACTAGACTGCATAGAACACTAGACTGCATAGAACACTAGACTGCATAGAACACTAGACTCTTTACAGAACACTAGACTCTTTACAGAACACTAGACTCTGCATAGAACACTAGACACTGTATAGAACACTAGACTCTGCAGAGAACACTAGACTCTGCATAGAACACTAGACTCTGCATGGAACACTAGACTCTGTATGGAACAGTAGACTGTGTATAGAACACTAGACTCTGTATAGAACACTAGGCTCTGTATAGAACACTAGGCTCTGCATAGAACACTAGACTCTGGATAGAACACTAGACTCTGCATAGAACACTAGACACTGTATAGAACACTAGACTGCATAGAACACTAGACTGCATAGAACACTAGACTGCATAGAACACTAGACACTCAATAGAACACTAGACTCTTTACAGAACACTAGACTCTTTACAGAACACTAGACTCTGCATAGAACACTAGACTCTGCATAGAACACTAGTCTCTGCATAGAACACTAGACTCTGTATAGAACACTAGACTCTGTATAGAACACTAGACTCTGTATAGAACACTAGACTCTGTATAGAACACTAGACTCTGTATAGAACACTAGACACGGTATAGGAGACTGTATAGAACACTAGACTCTGTATAGAACACTAGACTCTGTATAGAACACTAGACATTGTACAGAACACTAGACTCTTTACAGAACACTAGACTCTGCATAGAACACTAGACTCTGCATAGAACACTAGACACTGTATAGAACACTTGACTCTGTATAGAACACTAGACCCTGTATAGAACACTAGACTCTGTATAGAACACTAGACACGGTATAGGAGACTGTATAGAACACTAGACTCTGTATAGAACACTAGACTCTGTATAGAACACTAGACATTGTACAGAACACTAGACTCTGTATAGAACACTAGACACTGTATAGAACACTAGTCTCTGCAGAGAACACTAGACTCTGCATAGAACACTAGACTCTGCATAGAACACTAGACACTGTATAGAACACTAGACTCTGCATAGAACACTAGACTCTGCATAGAATATTAGACACTGCATGGAACACTAGGCCCTGCATAGAACACTAGACTCTGCATAGAACACTAGGCTCTGCATAGAACACTGGGCTCTGCATAGAACACTAGACTCTGCATAGAACACTAGACACTGCATAGAACACTAGACTGCATAGAACACTAGACTGCATAGAACACTAGACTGCATAGAACACTAGACTGCATAGAACACTAGACTGCATAGAACACTAGACACTCAATAGAACACTAGACTCTTTACAGAACACTAGACTCTGCATAGAACACTAGACTCTGCATAGAACACTAGACACTGTATAGAACACTAGACTCTGTATAGATCACTAGACTCTGTATAGAACACTAGACACTGTATAGAACACTAGACACTGTATAGAACACTAGACTCTGTATAGAACACTAGACTCTGTATAGAACACTAGACTCTGTATAGAACACTAGACTCTGTATAGAACACTAGACTCTGCATAGAACACTAGACTCTGCATAGAACACTAGACTCTGCATAGAACACTAGACTCTGCATAGAACACTAGACTCTGCATAGAACACTAGACTCTGCATAGAACACTAGACTCTGCATAGAACACTAGACTCTGCATAGAACACTAGACTCTGCATAGACGACTAGACACTGCATAGAACACTAGACTCTGTATAGATCACTAGACTCTGCATGGAACACTAGACTCTGCATGGAACACTAGACTCTGTATGGAACACTAGAATCTGTATGGAACAGTAGACTGTGTATAGAACACTAGGCTCTGTATAGAACACTAGGCTCTGTATAGAATACTAGGCTCTGTATAGAACACTAGGCTCTGTATAGAACACTAGACTCTGTATAGAACACTAGACTCTGTATAGAACACTAGACTCTGTGTAGAACACTAGGCTCTGTATAGAACACTAGGCTCTGCATAGAACACTAGACTCTGGATAGAACACTAGACTCTGCATAGAACACTAGACACTGTATAGAACACTAGACTGCATAGAACACTAGACTGCATAGAACACTAGACTGCATAGAACACTAGACTGCATAGAACACTAGACACTCAATAGAACACTAGACTCTTTACAGAACACTAGACTCTGCATAGAACACTAGACTCTGCATAGAACACTAGACTCTGCATAGAACACTAGTCTCTGCATAGAACACTAGACTCTGTATAGAACACTAGACTCTGTATAGAACACTAGACTCTGTATAGAACACTAGACACGGTATAGGAGACTGTATAGAACACTAGACTCTGTATAGAACACTAGACTCTGTATAGAACACTAGACATTGTACAGAACACTAGACTCTTTACAGAACACTAGACTCTGCATAGAACACTAGACTCTGCATAGAACACTAGACACTGTATAGAACACTTGACTCTGTATAGAACACTAGACCCTGTATAGAACACTAGACTCTGTATAGAACACTAGACACGGTATAGGAGACTGTATAGAACACTAGACTCTGTATAGAACACTAGACTCTGTATAGAACACTAGACATTGTACAGAACACTAGACTCTGTATAGAACACTAGACACTGTATAGAACACTAGTCTCTGCAGAGAACACTAGACTCTGCATAGAACACTAGACTCTGCATAGAACACTAGACACTGTATAGAACACTAGACTCTGCATAGAACACTAGACTCTGCATAGAATATTAGACACTGCATGGAACACTAGGCCCTGCATAGAACACTAGACTCTGCATAGAACACTAGGCTCTGCATAGAACACTAGGCTCTGCATAGAACACTAGACTCTGCATAGAACACTAGACACTGCATAGAACACTAGACTGCATAGAACACTAGACTGCATAGAACACTAGACTGCATAGAACACTAGACTGCATAGAACACTAGACTGCATAGAACACTAGACACTCAATAGAACACTAGACTCTTTACAGAACACTAGACTCTGCATAGAACACTAGACTCTGCATAGAACACTAGACACTGTATAGAACACTAGACTCTGTATAGATCACTAGACTCTGTATAGAACACTAGACACTGTATAGAACACTAGACACTGTATAGAACACTAGACTCTGTATAGAACACTAGACTCTGTATAGAACACTAGACTCTGTATAGAACACTAGACTCTGTATAGAACACTAGACTCTGTATAGAACACTAGACTCTGTATAGAACACTAGACTCTGCATAGAACACTAGACTCTGCATAGAACACTAGACTCTGCATAGAACACTAGACTCTGCATAGAACACTAGACTCTGCATAGAACACTAGACTCTGCATAGAACACTAGACTCTGCATAGAACACTAGACTCTGCATAGAACACTAGACTCTGCATAGAACACTAGACTCTGCATAGAACACTAGACTCTGCATAGAACACTAGACTCTGCATAGAACACTAGACTCTGCATAGACGACTAGACACTGCATAGAACACTAGACTCTGTATAGATCACTAGACTCTGCATAGAACACTAGACTCTGCATGGAACACTAGACTCTGTATGGAACACTAGAATCTGTATGGAACAGTAGACTGTGTATAGAACACTAGGCTCTGTATAGAACACTAGGCTCTGTATAGAATACTAGGCTCTGTATAGAACACTAGACTCTGTATAGAACACTAGACTCTGTGTAGAACACTAGGCTCTGTATAGAACACTAGGCTCTGCATAGAACACTAGACTCTGGATAGAACACTAGACTCTGCATAGAACACTAGACACTGCATAGAACACTAGACTGCATAGAACACTAGACTGCATAGAACACTAGACTGCATAGAACACTAGACTGCATAGAACACTAGACACTCAATAGAACACTAGACTCTTTACAGAACACTAGACTCTGCATAGAACACTAGACTCTGCATAGAACACTAGACTCTGCATAGAACACTAGTCTCTGCATAGAACACTAGACTCTGTATAGAACACTAGACTCTGTATAGAACACTAGACATTGTACAGAACACTAGACTCTTTACAGAACACTAGACTCTGCATAGAACACTAGACTCTGCATAGAACACTAGACTCTGTATAGAACACTTGACTCTGTATAGAACACTAGACCCTGTAGAAAACACTAGACTCTGTATAGAACACTAGACACTGTATAGAACACTAGTCTCTGCAGAGAACACTAGACTCTGCATAGAACACTAGACTCTGCATATAACACTAGACTCTGCATAGAATATTAGACACTGCATGGAACACTAGGCTCTGCATAGAACACTAGACTCTGCATAGAACACTAGGCTCTGCATAGAACACTAGGCTCTGGATAGAACACTAGACTCTGCATAGAACACTAGACTCTGCATAGAACACTAGACTCTGCATAGAATATTAGACACTGCATGGAACACTAGGCTCTGCATAGAACACTAGACTCTGCATAGAACACTAGGCTCTGCATAGAACACTAGACTCTGGATAGAACACTAGACTCTGCATAGAACACTAGACACTGCATAGAACACTAGACTGCATAGAACACTAGACTGCATAGAACACTAGACTGCATAGAACACTAGACTGCATAGAACACTAGACTCTGCATAGAACACTAGACACTGTATAGAACACTAGACACTGTATAGAACACTAGACTCTGTATAGAACACTAGACTCTGCATAGAACACTAGACTCTGCATAGAACACTAGACTCTGCATAGAACACTAGCCACTGTATAGAACACTAGACTCTGTATAGAACACTAGACACTGTATAGAACACTAGACTCTGCATAGAACACTAGACTCTGCATAGAACACTAGACTCTGCATAGAACACTAGACTCTGCATAGAACACTAGACTCTGCATAGAACACTAGACTCTGCATAGAACGCTAGACCCTGTATAGAACACTAGACTCTGTAAAGAACACTAGACACTGTATAGAACACTAGACTCTGCAGAGAACACTAGACTCTGCAGAGAACACTAGACTCTGCATAGAACACTAGACTCTGCATAGAACACTAGACTCTGCATAGAATATTAGACATTGCATAGAACACTAGACTCTGCATAGAACACTAGACTCTGCATAGAACACTAGACTCTGCATAGAACACTAGACTCTGCATAGAACACTAGACACTGTATAGAACACTAGACTCTGTATAGAACACTAGACTCTGTATAGAACACTAGACTCTGTATAGAACACTAGACTCTGTATAGAACACTAGACTCTGCATAGAACACTAGACTCTGCATAGAACACTAGACTCTGCATAGAACACTAGACTCTGCATAGAACACTAGACTCTGCATAGAACACTAGACTCTGCATAGAACACTAGACACTGTATAGAACACTTGACTCTGTATAGAACACTAGACCCTGTAGAAAACACTAGACCCTGTAGAAAACACTAGACTCTGTATAGAACACTAGACACTGTATAGAACACTAGACTCTGCATAGAACACTAGACTCTGCATAGAACACTAGATTCTGCATAGAAGACTAGACACTGTATAGAGCACTAGACTTTGTATAGATCACTAGACTCTGTATAGAACACTAGACACTGTATAGAACACTAGACACTGTATAGAACACTAGACTCTGTATAGAACACTAGACTCTGTATAGAACACTAGACACTGCATAGAACACTAGACTCTGTATAGAACACTAGACACTGTATAGAACACTAGACTCTGCATAGAACACTAGACTCTGCATAGAACACTAGACTCTGTATGGAACACTAGACTCTGTATAGAACACTAGACTCTGCAGAGAACACTAGACTCTGCATAGAACTCTAGACTCTGCATAGAACACTAGACACTGTATAGAACACTAGACTCTGTATAGAACACTAGACCCTGTATAGAACACTAGACTCTGTATAGAACACTAGACTCTGTATAGAACACTAGACACTGTATAGAACACTAGACACTGTATAGAACACTAGACTCTGCAGAGAACACTAGACTCTGCATAGAACACTAGAATCTGCAGAGAACACTAGACACTGTATAGAACACTAGGCTCTGTATAGAACACTAGGCTCTGTATAGAACACTAGGCTCTGTATAGAACACTAGACTCTGCATAGAACACTAGACTCTGCATAGAACACTAGACACTGCATAGAACACTAGACTCTGCATAGAACACTAGACCCTGTATAGAACACTAGACTCTGTACAGAACACTAGACACTGTATAGAACACTAGACTCTGCAGAGAACACTAGACTCTGCATAGAACACTAGACTCTGCATAGAACACTAGACTCTGCATAGAATATTAGACACTGCATGGAACACTAGGCTCTGCATAGAACACTAGACTCTGCATAGAACACTAGGCTCTGCATAGAACACTAGACAATGTATAGAACACTAGACTCTGCAGAGAACACTAGACTCTGCATAGAACACTAGACTCTGCATAGAACACTAGACTCTGCATAGACGACTAGACACTGTATAGAACACTAGACTCTGTATAGATCACTAGACTCTGCATAGAACACTAGACTCTGCATAGAACACTAGACTCTGTATGGAACACTAGAATCTGTATGGAACAGTAGACTGTGTATAGAACACTAGGCTCTGTATAGAACACTAGGCTCTGTATAGAATATTAGGCTCTGTATAGAACACTAGGCTCTGTATAGAACACTAGACTCTGTATAGAACACTAGACTCTGTATAGAACACTAGACTCTGTGTAGAACACTAGGCTCTGTATAGAACACTAGGCTCTGCATAGAACACTAGACTCTGGATAGAACACTAGACTCTGCATAGAACACTAGACACTGTATAGAACACTAGACTGCATAGAACACTAGACTGCATAGAACACTAGACTGCATAGAACACTAGACACTCAATAGAACACTAGACTCTTTACAGAACACTAGACTCTTTACAGAACACTAGACTCTGCATAGAACACTAGACTCTGCATAGAACACTAGACTCTGCATAGAACACTAGTCTCTGCATAGAACACTAGACTCTGTATAGAACACTAGACTCTGTATAGAACACTAGACTCTGTATAGAACACTAGACTCTGTATAGAACACTAGACTCTCTGTAGAACACTAGACTCTGTATAGAACACTAGACACGGTATAGGAGACTGTATAGAACACTAGACTCTGTATAGAACACTAGACTCTGTATAGAACACTAGACATTGTACAGAACACTAGACTCTTTACAGAACACTAGACTCTGCATAGAACACTAGACTCTGCATAGAACACTAGACACTGTATAGAACACTTGACTCTGTATAGAACACTAGACCCTGTATAAAACACTAGACTCTGTATAGAACACTAGACACTGTATAGAACACTAGTCTCTGCAGAGAACACTAGACTCTGCATAGAACACTAGACTCTGCATAGAACACTAGACTCTGCATAGAACACTAGACTCTGTATAGAACACTAGACTCTGTATAGAACACTAGACTCTGTATAGAACACTAGGCTCCGCATAGAACACTAGACTCTGCATAGAACACTAGACTCTGCATAGAACACTAGTCTCTGCATAGAACACTAGTCTCTGCATAGAACACTAGACTCTGCATAGAACACTAGACTCTGCATAGAACACTAGACTGCATAGAACACTAGACTCTGCATAGAACACTAGACTCTGTATAGAACACTAGACTCTGTATAGAACACTAGACTCTGTATAGAACACTAGACTCTGTATAGAACACTAGACACGGTATAGGAGACTGTATAGAACACTAGACTCTGTATAGAACACTAGACTCTGTATAGAACACTAGACATTGTACCGAACACTAGACTCTTTACAGAACACTAGACTCTGCATAGAACACTAGACTCTGCATAGAACACTATACACTGTATAGAACACTAGACTCTGTATAGAACATTAGACCCTGTATAAAACACTAGACACTGTATAGAACACTAGACACTGTATAGAACACTAGACTCTGTGTAGAACACTAGACTCTGTATAGAACACTAGGCTCTGCATAGAACACTAGACTCTGCATAGAACACTAGACACTGTATAGAACACTAGACTGCATAGAACACTAGACTGCATAGAACACTAGACTGCATAGAACACTAGACTGCATAGAACACTAGACTGCATAGAACACTAGAATCTTTACAGGACACTAGACTCTGCATAGAACACTAGACTCTGCATAGAACACTAGACTCTGCATAGAACACTAGACTCTGCATAGAACACTAGACTCTGCATAGAACACTAGACTCTGCATAGAACACTAGACTCTGTATAGAACACTAGACTCTGTATAGAACACTAGACACTGTATAGAACACTGTATAGAACACTAGACTCTGTATAGGACACTAGACTCTGTATAGAACACTAGACATTGTACAGAACACTAGACACTGTACAGAACACTAGACTGTTTACAGAACACTAGACTCTGTATAGAACACTAGACTCTGTAAAGAACATTAGACTCTGTATAGGGGACTAGACTCTGTGTAGGACACTAGACTCTGTGTAGGACACTAGGCTCTGCATAGAACACTAGGCTCTGCATAGAACACTAGACTCTGTATAGAACACTAGACTCTGCATAGAACACTAGACTCTGTATAGAACACTAGACTCTGTATAGAACACTAGACTCTGCATAGAATATTAGACACTGCATGGAACACTAGGCTTTGCATAGAACACTAGATTCTGCATAGAACACTAGGCTCTGCATAGAACACTAGGCTGTGCATAGAACACTAGACTCTGGATAGAACACTTGGCTCTGCATAGAACACTAGGCTCTGCATAGAACACTAGACTCTGGATATAACACTAGACTCTGCATAGAACACTAGATACTGTATAGAACACAAGACTGCATAGAACACTAGACTGCATAGAAAACTAGACTGCATAGAACACTAGACTGCATAGAACACTAGACACTCAATAGAACACTAGACTCTTTACAGAACACTAGACTCTGCATAGAACACTAGACACTGTATAGAACACTAGACTCTGTATAGATCACTAGACTCTGTATAGAACACTAGACACTGTCTAGAACACTAGACTGTATAGAACACTAGACTCTGTATAGAACACTAGACTCTGTATAGAACACTAGACTCTGTATAGAACACTAGACCCTGTATAGAACACTAGACTCTGTATAGAACACTAGACTCTGCATAGAACACTAGACACTGTATAGAACACTAGACTGCATAGAACACTAGACTGCATAGAACACTAGACTGCATAGAACACTAGACTGCATAGAACACTAGACTCTGCATAGAACACTAGACTCTGCATAGAACACTAGATACTGTATAGAACACAAGACTGCATAGAACACTAGACTGCATAGAAAACTAGACTGCATAGAACACTAGACTGCATAGAACACTAGACTCTGCATAGAACACTAGACTCTGCATAGAACACTAGACTCTGCATAGAACACTAGACTGTATGGAACACTAGACTCTGTATGGAACACTAGACTCTGTATGGAACACTAGACTCTGTATAGAACACTAGACTCTGTATAGAACACTAGACTCTGCATAGAACACTAGACTCTGCATAGAACACTAGACTCTGCATAGAACACTAGACTCTGCATAGAACACTAGACTCTGCATAGAACACTAGACTCTGCATAGAACACTAGGCTCTGCATAGGACACTAGACTCTGCATAGGACACTAGACTCTGCATAGGACACTAGGCTCTGCATAGAACACTAGACTCTGCATAGAACACTAAACTCTGCATAGAACACTAGACACTGTATAGAACACTAGACACGGTATAGGAGACTGTATAGAACACTAGGCTCTGCATAGAACACTAGGCTCTGCATAGGACACTAGACTCTGCATAGGACACTAGACTCTGCATAGGACACTAGACTCTGCATAGGACACTAGACTCTGCATAGGACACTAGACTCTGTATAGGACACTAGACTCTTTAGGACACAGTATAGAGCCCCGGGGCACGGTATAGGACACAGTATAGAGCCCCAGGGCACGGTATAGGACACAGTGTGGAGCCCCGGGGCACGGCATAGGACACAGTATAGAGTACCGGGACACGGTATAGGACACAGTATAGAGCCCCGGGACACGGTACAGGACACAGTATAGAGCCCCGGGAACGGTACAGGATACAGTATAGAGCCCCAGGAACGGTACAGGACACAGTATAGAGCCCCGGGGCACTGTATAGAGCGCTGGATCCTGTATGTCGGAGTGCGGGTGCGACATTGATGCATTAGTTGCGTGTGACTTTGTGTGTGACCTTGTGGGGTGATTTGCATGAACTTTCTCCTCACCTGAGACTCTGTTGTAACATTCACACCAGTGATCAGCACCATGAAGACCTTCTGGATCCTTCTACTGCTGCGCTGCCCCGCTGTCCAAGGTAATTACTGCAGAACATCGCACTCTCTGCTCCTGTCACATATACCTGCAGAACATCGCGCTCTCTGCTCCTGTCACAAACATCGCGCTCTCTGCTCCGGTCACATATACCTGCAGAACATCGCACTCTCTGCTCCTGTCACATATAGCTGCAGAACATCGCGCTCTCTGCTCCTGTCACATATACCTGCAGAACATCGCGCTCTCTGCTCCTGTCACAAACATCGCGCTCTCTGCTCCTGTCACATATACCTGCAGAACATCGCACTCTCTGCTCCTGTCACATATAGCTGCAGAACATCGCGCTCTCTGCTCCTGTCACATATACCTGCAGAACATCACGCTCTCTGGTCCTGTCACATATAGCTGCAGAACATCGCGCTCTCTGCTCCTGTCACATATACCTGCAGAACATCGCACTCTCTGCTCCTGACACATATACCTGCAGAACATCGCACTCTCTGCTCCTGTCACATATACCTGCAGAACATCGCACTCTCTGCTCCTGTCACATATACCTGCAGAACATCGCGCTCTCTGCTCCTGTCACATATACCTGCAGAACATCGCGCTCTCTGCTCCTGTCACATATACCTGCAGAACATCGCACTCTCTGCTCCTGTCACATATACCAGCAGAACATCGCGCTCTCTGCTCCAGTCACATATAGCTGCAGAACATCTCGCTCTCTGCTCCTGTCACATATAGCTGCAGAACATTGCGCTCTCTGCTCCTGTCACATATACCTGCAGAACATCGCGCTCTCTGCTCTTGTCACATATACCTGCAGAACATCGCGCTCTCTGCTCCTGTCACATATACCTGCAGAACATCGCGCTCTCTGCTCCTGTCACATATAGCTGCAGAACATCGCACTCTCTGCTCTTGTCACATATACCTGCAGAACATCGCGCTCTCTGCTCCTGTCACATATAGCTGCAGAACATCGCGCTCTCTGCTCCTGTCACATATACCTGCAGAACATCGCACTGTCTGCTCCTGTCACATATACCTGCAGAACATCGCACTCTCTGCTCCTGTCACATATAGCTGCAGAACATCGCACTCTCTGCTCCTGTCACATATACCTGCAGAACATCGCGCTCTCTGCTCCTGTCACATATACCTGCAGAACATCGCACTGTCTGCTCCTGTCACATATAGCTGCAGAACATCGCGCTCTCTGCTCCTGTCACATATACCTGCAGAACATCGCGCTCTCTGCTCCTGTCACATATACCTGCAGAACATCACACTCTCTGCTCCTGTCACATATACCTGCAGAACATCGCGCTCTCTGCTCCTGTCACAAACATCGCGCTCTCTGCTCCTGTCACATATACCTGCAGAACATCGCACTCTCTGCTCCTGTCACATATACCTGCAGAACATCGCACTCTCTGCTCCTGACAAATATACCTGCAGAACATTGCGCTCTCTGCTCCTGTCACATATACCTGCAGAACATCGCACTCTGCACTCTCTGCTCCTGTCAAATATACCTGCAGAACATTGCTCTCTCTGCTCTTGTCACATATACCTGCAGAACATCGCGCTCTCTGCTCCTGTCACATATAGCTGCAGAACATCGCGCTCTCTGCTCCTGTCACATATACCTGCAGAACATCGCACTGTCTGCTCCTGTCACATATACCTGCAGAACATCGCACTCTCTGCTCCTGTCACATATAGCTGCAGAACATCGCACTCTCTGCTCCTGTCACATATACCTGCAGAACATCGCGCTCTCTGCTCCTGTCACATATACCTGCAGAACATCGCACTGTCTGCTCCTGTCACATATAGCTGCAGAACATCGCGCTCTCTGCTCCTGTCACATATACCTGCAGAACATCGCACTCTCTGCTCCTGTCACATATACCTGCAGAACATCGCACTGTCTGCTCCTGTCACATATAGCTGCAGAACATCGCGCTCTCTGCTCCTGTCACATATACCTGCAGAACATCGCGCTCTCTGCTCCTGTCACATATACCTGCAGAACATCACACTCTCTGCTCCTGTCACATATACCTGCAGAACATCGCGCTCTCTGCTCCTGTCACAAACATCGCGCTCTCTGCTCCTGTCACATATACCTGCAGAACATCGCACTCTCTGCTCCTGTCACATATACCTGCAGAACATCGCACTCTCTGCTCCTGACACATATACCTGCAGAACATCGCACTCTCTGCTCCTGTCACATATATCTGCAGAACATCGCACTCTCTGCTCCTGTCACATATAGCTGCAGAACATCGCGCTCTCTGCTCCTGTCACATATACCTGCAGAACATCGCGCGCTCTGCTCCTGTCACAAATACCTGCAGAACATCGCGCTCTCTGCTTCTGTCACATATAGCTGCAGAACTTCGCACTCTCTGCTCCTGTCACATATACCTGCAGAACATCGCACTCCCTACTCCTGTCACATATACCTGCAGAACATTGCACTCCCTACTCCTGTCACATATACCTGCAGAACATCGCACTCTCTTTGAGGTACCAGTGATGGAGTACATAGTTGTGGAAGTACCAGTGATGATGGAGTACATAGTAGTGGAGGTACCAGTGATGATGGAGTACATAGTAGTGGAGGTACCAGTGATGATGGAGTACATAGTAGTGGAGGTACCAGTGATGGAGTACATAGTAGTGGAGGTACCAGTGATGGAGTACTTTGTAGTGGAGGTACCAGTGATGCAGTACATAGTTGTGGAGGTACCAGTGATGGAGTGCATAGTTGTGTAGGTACCAGTGATGGAGTACATAGTTGTGGAGGTACCAGTGATGGAGTACATAGTAGTGGAGGTACCAGTGATGGAGTACATAGTAGTGGAGGTACCAGTGATGGAGTACTTTGTAGTGGAGGTACCAGTGATGCAGTACATAGTAGTGGAGGTACCAGTGATGGAGTACATAGTTGTGTAGGTACCAGTGATGGAGTGCATAGTTGTGTAGGTACCAGTGATGGAGTACATAGTAGTGGAGGTACCAGTGACCGCCTACAGGGTCCGCAGGAATGATTGTAAGTACCCTGAATCTCTGCACTTATGTTATCCACATATTGATACATGAGTACCCGTGCGTATAGACTATTTGTATGACCCCCCCCCCCCACATTAGGGACTATGCCCCCGCCTGCTCCTCTTTACTTATAATTATGGTCTCATTAGTGGCTGCCGGTTCCTTTACAAGGTCTCCGGAACATTTCCATAACTATGTTTTCCTCTTGTCTCCGTCCTCGCAGCAGAACATTTGCATAAAATACTCTAATCTTATCTGTCACGAGGCCAAATAACCCAGATTATACATAGAGCGTGATGTCATCCAGATTACACCTAGAGAGTGATGTCATCCAGATTACACCTAGAGAGTGATGTCATCCAGATTACACCTAGAGAGTGGTCATCCAGATTATACATAGAGAGTGATGTCATCCAGATTATACATAGAGTGATGTCATCCAGATTATACATAGAAAGTGATGTCATCCACATTATACATAGGGAGTGATGTCATCCAGATTATACATAGGGAGTGATGTCATCCAGATTATACATAGAGAGTGATGTCATCCACATTATACATAGTGATGTTATCCAGATTATACATATACCTGCAGAACGTCGCACTCTCTGCTCCTGTCACATATAGCTGCAGAACATCGCACTCTCTGCTCCTGTCACATATACCTGCAGAACATCGCGCTCTCTGCTCCTGTCACATATACCTGCAGAACATCGCACTGTCTGCTCCTGTCACATATAGCTGCAGAACATCGCGCTCTCTGCTCCTGTCACATATACCTGCAGAACATCGCACTCTCTGCTCCTGTCACATATACCTGCAGAACATCGCGCTCTCTGCTCCTGTCACAAACATCGCGCTCTCTGCTCCTGTCACATATACCTGCAGAACATCGCACTCTCTGCTCCTGTCACATATACCTGCAGAACATCGCACTCTCTGCTCCTGACACATATACCTGCAGAACATCGCACTCTCTGCTCCTGTCACATATATCTGCAGAACATCGCACTCTCTGCTCCTGTCACATATAGCTGCAGAACATCGCGCTCTCTGCTCCTGTCACATATACCTGCAGAACATCGCGCGCTCTGCTCCTGTCACAAATACCTGCAGAACATCGCGCTCTCTGCTTCTGTCACATATAGCTGCAGAACTTCGCACTCTCTGCTCCTGTCACATATACCTGCAGAACATCGCACTCCCTACTCCTGTCACATATACCTGCAGAACATTGCACTCCCTACTCCTGTCACATATACCTGCAGAACATCGCACTCTCTTTGAGGTACCAGTGATGGAGTACATAGTTGTGGAAGTACCAGTGATGATGGAGTACATAGTAGTGGAGGTACCAGTGATGATGGAGTACATAGTAGTGGAGGTACCAGTGATGATGGAGTACATAGTAGTGGAGGTACCAGTGATGGAGTACATAGTAGTGGAGGTACCAGTGATGGAGTACTTTGTAGTGGAGGTACCAGTGATGCAGTACATAGTTGTGGAGGTACCAGTGATGGAGTGCATAGTTGTGTAGGTACCAGTGATGGAGTACATAGTTGTGGAGGTACCAGTGATGGAGTACATAGTAGTGGAGGTACCAGTGATGGAGTACATAGTAGTGGAGGTACCAGTGATGGAGTACTTTGTAGTGGAGGTACCAGTGATGCAGTACATAGTAGTGGAGGTACCAGTGATGGAGTACATAGTTGTGTAGGTACCAGTGATGGAGTGCATAGTTGTGTAGGTACCAGTGATGGAGTACATAGTAGTGGAGGTACCAGTGACCGCCTACAGGGTCCGCAGGAATGATTGTAAGTACCCTGAATCTCTGCACTTATGTTATCCACATATTGATACATGAGTACCCGTGCGTATAGACTATTTGTATGACCCCCCCCCCCCCCACATTAGGGACTATGCCCCCGCCTGCTCCTCTTTACTTATAATTATGGTCTCATTAGTGGCTGCCGGTTCCTTTACAAGGTCTCCGGAACATTTCCATAACTATGTTTTCCTCTTGTCTCCGTCCTCGCAGCAGAACATTTGCATAAAATACTCTAATCTTATCTGTCACGAGGCCAAATAACCCAGATTATACATAGAGCGTGATGTCATCCAGATTACACCTAGAGAGTGATGTCATCCAGATTACACCTAGAGAGTGATGTCATCCAGATTACACCTAGAGAGTGGTCATCCAGATTATACATAGAGAGTGATGTCATCCAGATTATACATAGAGTGATGTCATCCAGATTATACATAGAAAGTGATGTCATCCACATTATACATAGGGAGTGATGTCATCCAGATTATACATAGGGAGTGATGTCATCCAGATTATACATAGAGAGTGATGTCATCCACATTATACATAGTGATGTTATCCAGATTATACATAGAGAGTGATGTCATCCCGATTACACCTAGAGAGTGATGTCATCCCGATTACACCTAGAGAGTGATGTCATCCCGATTACACCTAGAGAGTGATGTCATCCCGATTACACCTAGAGAGTGATGTCATCCCGATTACACCTAGAGAGTGATGTCATCCCGATTACACCTAGAGAGTGATGTCATCCCGATTACACCTAGAGAGTGATGTCATCCCGATTACACCTAGAGAGTGATGTCATCCCGATTACACCTAGAGAGTGATGTCATCCAGATTATACATAGAAAGTGATATCATCCACATTATACATAGGGAGTGATGTCATCCAGATTATACATAGAGAGTGCTGTTATCCACATTATACATAGAGAGTGCTGTTATCCACATTATACATAGAAAGTGATGTTATCCACATTATACATAGGGAGTGATATCATCCAGATTACACATAGTGATGTCATCCAGATTACACATAGAGAGTGATGTCATCCAGATTATACATATAAAGTGATGTCATCCAGATTATACATATAAAGTGATGTCATCCAGATTACACATAGAGAGTGATGTCAACCAGATTACACATAGAGAGTGATGTCATCCAGATTACACATAGAGAGTGATGTCATCCAGATTACACATAGAGAGTGATGTCATCCAGATTACACATAGAGAGTGATGTCATCCATATTATACATAGAGAATTATGTCATCCACATTATAGTGATGTCATCCAGATTATACATAGAGAGTGATGTCATCCACATTATACATAGAGAGATGTTATCCACATTATACATTGAGTGATATCATCCACATTATGCATAGAGAGTGACGTCATCCACATTATACATTGAGAGTGATATCATCCACATTATACATTGAGAGTGATATCATCCACATTATACATAGAGAGTGATATCATCCACATTATACATTGAGAGTGATATCATCCACATTATACATTGAGAGTGATATCATCCACATTATACATTGAGAGTGATATCATCCACATTATAGATAGAGTGATGTCATCCATATTATACATAGGGTGATGTCATACAGATTATACATAGAGAATGATGGCATCCACATTATACATAGAGAGTGATGTCATCCACAATATACATAGTGATGTCATGTCATCCAGATTATACATATAGAGAGTGATGTCATCCACATTATACATAGAAACTGATGTCATCCATATTATACAAAGAGTGATGTCATCCATATTATACATAGAGTGATGTCATCCATATTATACATAGAGTGATGCCATCCAGATTATACATAGTGATGTCATCCAGATTATACATAGTGATGTCATCCAGATCATACATAGAGACTGATGTCATCCACATTATACATAGAGGGTGATATCATCCACATTATACATAGAGAGTGATGTCATCCATATTATACATAGAGAGTGATGTCATCCACATTATACATAGAGAGTGATGTCATACACATTATACATAGTGCGTGATATCATCCAGATTATACATAGAGTGATGTCATCCAGTTTATACATAGAGTGATGTCATCCACTTTATACATACAGAGTGATGTCCTCCAGATTACACATAGAGAGTGATGTCACCCAGATTATACATAGTGATGTCATCCAGATTATACATAGAGAGTGATGTCATCAGATTACACATAGAGAATGATGTCATCAGATTACACATAGAGAGTGATGTCATCAGATTATACATAGAGATGTCATCCAGATTGTCACATGAAGTCAGTGATGTCACAGTCTGGACCTAAGGTCAATGTGATGGTTCCACTCCTGAAGCTTCTGTTCTATCAAACTGCTGCACGTTGGGGATAATGACTCTTCTCAAACAGATTTATATTTGGGGTCCAGGCAGGGGGTTTCTGGGGGCACCACATAAGTAAAATGTTTGGTGGAGGTCCACTACCCAGCAGCCCCTGAACTAGAATGAAGGTGTTATGTTTGGTGGCCAGTGACATCATGGACAATTGTGGGGTGTCCTTTATATCATGGTCAGGGGGACCACCCTGGGCACTAGAGGGACTGTCATCTTTCTGTTAGAGGCCGGGAGGAGAGGAAGAGAGAATAATCTAGGGATGCTTGACGTTTGGTCATGTTGAATGTGGACACGTGGACTTAGTCCTTAAGAGACTGTACCCGACCGATACTGTAGACGATCATAATCGTTGTAATCACGGCTGTCTCTTCTCACTTCACAGGTTCCTCCTCATTCTTCATGGGGAAACAATTTGTCACAAGTTTCCTGGAGGTCCTCCCATCAGGAACCTTCTCTACCCAGTTGGATCTCATTCTCCATGGTCTTAGTTGCTGCACATTGGCCAACGTCACCGTGCAGGGCACCGACTTCTACCAGAACTACACCCTCCAGCAGGGGGAGATGATGAAGCTAACTCTGCCAAGCCTTGCCATGCTCTCTGGTAGTAAAATTTCCTCTTCCGGGGTCATCATTGTCTCTGCAAATAATAGTATTTGTGTCATGACTCAGGTGTGGGCCAACAATGGCTACGACTACTCCTACGTGTACCCGGTCGAGCTTTTAGGTCATCAGTACTACGTGTTCACCCCTGACTCTGCCCTGCCGGATAACTCAAAAATTTGCCATATTGAGCCTGGACACGGAGACTTCTGTGACGGTCACTTTACAAGGCGGCCCAGTAACGTTCAACGGGATATCCCTGTCGTCCGGCAAGTCCATGAGCTTCCAGCTCTCAGACTACCAGGGGGCCCAGTTCCAGCTGTATGGGGGCGACCTCACGGGATCCTACATAGAGGCCGACAAGTCCATCGTAGTTCTAAGTGGACACCAAATCTTTCAACAATATGTCAAGTATACCTACGGCTACATGTACGATCAGCTCCTTCCAGTCTACAGTTGGGGAAAGTCCTTTCTTGTTCCTCCGCCCGCCGTTCCGTCCCGAAAAGACGATAACATCTACGTCATAGCTTCTGAATCCACAAAGCTGAAGATCTCTACCATGTCTGCTGAAGTGGCCAGCACAAACCTTGGGCGTGGAGAGGTCTTTCTGCAACCGGTCAGGACATCAGCTCTTTACATAGACTCTGACCATGAGGTTATGGTCGTAGTCATCTGTTGTGGAAGTCCTGACTCTGGAGGAACATCCCTCAAACCCTTCATGTCTACTGTAATGCCAATCACCATGTTCCAGACATCCCAGCTGGTGCACGCTCCTTCAGGCTTATCCACCTTATTGTCCGTTCTCACCGCCTCTGACCAAACACCCGGCATGATAATGGATGGAATCTCATTTCCATCGAATACCACCTGGGATGACACCACATTCAAACCCTGGAAATATTCCGTGGCACAGGTCGCAGTTTCCACAGGATCTCATTACATCCAGCAGCTCTCGAATCATGAGGTTTGGGCCACGTCCTACAGCTTTAGTGGTGAGTCCTGCTTTACAGATCTGCACAATTATTGTGATAAGAACCGAGATGTATAGTAGAGTCCACATGGCGGCCTGGTACCCCATATATTCTCCTCCTCAGGACCTGGAGATGGATCCTACAGGTCACATCTGTGACCTGTCCTACACAGGAAGGTCCATCTCTTCTCCTGGAAGCATTGTCCACCAGAGCTGACGATAGAATCCATTCATTGATGAATCCCGTGGTCACCATTCTGGAATATCAGAGAATGATGGTTCATCTCTACTGAGGACCTGTGATAAATACCAACGCTGATCACCTGACTGCCGATTCCCAGGATCAGGCAAACTCCTTATTAATGGGAAGGTTCCTACATAGATATCTCATGGGAAAACTGATGGACCCGGCGTCTCGTGCCCAAAAGGACAAACATGGGGAATTCAACTCACCTCCCACCTGTCCTACACCAGCTCTGCTCCACCTCTCACCTGTAATACACAAGCTCTGCTCCAAATCTCACCTGTCCTACACAGCTCTGCTCAACCTCTCACCTGTCCTACACCAGCTCTGCTCCACCTCTCACCTGTCCTACACCAAATCTGCTTCACCTCTCACCTGTCCTACACCAGCTCTGCTCCACCTCTCACCTGTCCTACACCAGCTCTGCTCCACCTCTCACCTGTCCTACACCAAATCTGCTCCACCTCTCACCTGTCCTACACCAGCTCTGCTCCACCTCTCACCTGTCCTACACCAGCTCTGCTCCACCTCTCACCTGTCCTACACCAGATCTGCTCCACCTCTCACCTCTCCTACACCAGCTCTGCTCCACCTCTCACCTGTCCTACACCAGCTCTGCTCCACCTCTCACCTGTCCTACACCAGCTCTGCTCCACCTCTCACCTGTCCTACACCAGCTCTGCTCCACCTCTCACCTGTCCTACACAAGCTCTGCTCCACCTCTCACCTGTCCTACACAAGCTCTGCTCACCTCTGACCTGTCCTACACCACTTTTGCTCCACCTGTGACCTATCCTACACAAGATCTTCTCCACCTGTGACCTGTCCTACACCAGCTCTGCTCCACCTGTGACCAGTCCTTCACAAGCTCTGCTCCACCTGTAACCTGTTCTACCATAGATCTGCTCCACCTGTCACCTGTCCTACACCAGCTCTGCTCCACCTATGACCTGAAAAATTCAAAAAATATACCTGATGCGCAAATAACATAAATAAACAACAAAATAACAAAATATAAATCTTTATTATCCCATCAGGGAAAAATTACCCACCAAATACATACATTTAAAAAACAAATAATTAAAAACACCCTGGATTGGAATGTCCACCATATCCCATAATAATAGCCATGAAATATTAGTGTTGCAACAGTGTTGTAATGTTATAAAGTATTGCCTGAAGATCAGGTATTTAGAATGATCAACTAGCTATGGCATAAGTATTTCACATAACTCATGTATGGGTGTATAAAGTAACATCAATATCTGAATAGGCTATTTATTTACCTGGGGTGGACATGATGAAAAACTACCCGATCCGAGGAACACCTCGACGCGCGTTTCGCTTCCTTCGTCAGGAGGTGAATATGCTAGTTGTTTCCCCTCTTAAGTACAGACTCACATGAGGTGATGTTAATCGGCGCATGACAGGTCACGCTCATCTCCATGCGTCACGTCCGGAAGTTGTACCTGGAAACCAGGACTCGTTCTCAAACCTGATGACAACTTCCGATCTGACGCATAAGAGATCACGTGACCCGCACGCGCACCCATCAAGTACCCAGTGAGTGAAAAAAAAAGTATATTATCGATAGAGGGAAAGTGTCATCTATAGTAACGGTCCATAAAGAGCCAAAGACCTATATACATATACATGAAATTACTTAATATATATCAATGTGCCTATATCCATCCATAATACAAGAATACTAATAATAAGCTCTAGATAAATGAATAAATAAATATCAAATCCATGACTGTATAAATATTTCAATAGCTACCATATATGTTCACATTTCTATATACATACCGAAAGTAGTCAAATACTACATCACCTATTGTTCCATATGTAATAAATAAATAAATATAATGAATTACTATAGATATACTAATTTTAAGCATTATATCGTGTGTATTAAAATATATATATAAAAACACAAAGTAATAAGAGGACCATATAAAACCCCGTACCAGACCCACAGCCATTAAATATTATAAATATAAAGTGCACAAGTGTAAGTAAATGGGTTCGTGGATGATCATCCCGATCAGAAACCCACCCTGAACCCAGGAATTACGGGCTCCGATCAAGATGAAGATCCCGGAACCATAAATTGCGTGAAATAATACTTTATACACATAAAAATACATATACAAATTATATAGTGAAATTTAGAACAATATTCCAATTCATAAAGTAAATAATATAGTTTATCCTAAACGTGAAACACACAGTGTATACAGAAGTTCTACATATATATAGAGAAACTCCATACACATGTACAATTTTTTTCCACCTATGACCTGTCCTACTCAACCTGTGAGCTGCCCTACATAAGCTCTGCTCCACCTGTGACCTGTCCTACACAAGCTCTACACCACCTGTGACCTGTCCTACACCAGCTCTGCTCCACCTCTGACCTATCCTACACCAGCTCTACTCCACTTCTGACATGTCCTATAAAAGCTCTACTCCACCTGTGACTTGTCCTAAACTAGCTCTACTCCACCTGTGACCTGTCCAACACCAGCTCTACTCCACCTGTGACCTGTCTTACAAGAGCTCTGCTCCACCTGTGACCTGTCCTACACAAGCTCTGCTCCATTTCTGACCTGTCCCTATACAAGCTCTGCTTCACCTCTCACCTGGCCTATGCCAACACTGCTCCACCTGTGACCTGTCCTACACCAATTCTCCTCCACCTGTGACCTGTCCTACACAAGCTCTGCTCCACCTATGACCTGTCCTACACAATCTCTGCTCCACCTGTGACCTGTCCTACACAAGCTCTGCTCCACCTGTGACCTGTCCTACACAAGCTCTGCTTCACCTCTTGCCTGTCCTACACCAGCTCTGCTCCACCTAGATCTGCTCCACCTGTGACCTGTCCTACACAAGCTCTGCTCCACCTGTGACCTGCCCTACATAAGGTCTGCTCCACCTGTGACCTGTCCTACACAAGCTCTACTCCACCTGTGACCTGCCCTACATAAGCTCTGCTCCACCTGTGACCTGTCCTACACAAGCTCTACTCCACCTGTGACCTGTCCTGCACCACCTCTGCTCCACCTGTGACCTATCCTACACAAGCTCTACTCCACCTGTGACCTGTCTTACACAAGCTCTGCTCCACCCCTGACGTGTCCTACACCAGCTCTGTTCCACCTCTGACCTGCGCTACACGAGCTCTGCTTCACCTCTGACCTGTCCTACACAAGCTCTGCTCCACTTTTGACGTGTCCTACACCAGCTCTGCTCCACCTGTGACCTGTCCTACACCACTTCTGCCCCACCTCTGACTTGTCCTACACAAGATCTGCTCCAACTCTGAGCTGTCCTACACATGCTCTGCACCACCTCTGACCTGTCCTACACCACATTTGCTCCACCTGTGACCTGTCCTACACCACTTCTGCTCCACCTGTGACCTATCCTACACAAGATCTGCTCCACCTGTGACCTGTCCTACACCAGCTCTTCTCCACCTGTGACCTGTCCTACACCAGCTCTGCTCCATCTTTGACCTGTCCTACACAAGCTCTGCTCCACCTGTGACCAGTCCTTCACAAGCTCTGCTCCACCTGTAACCTGTTCTACCATAGATCTTGCTCCACCTGTCACCTGTCCTACACATGCTCTGCTCAACCTGTGAGCTGCCCTACATAAGCTCTGCTCCTCCTGTGACCTGTCCTACACAAGCTCTACACCACCTGTGACCTGTCCTACACATGCTCTACTCCACCTGTGACCTTTCCTACACCAGCTCTGCTCCACCTCTGACCTGTCCTACACCAGCTATACTCCACCTTTGACCTGTCCTACACCAGCTCTGCTCCACCTATGACCTGTTCTACACAAGCTCTGCTCCACCTGTGACCTGTTCTACACAAGCTCTGCTCTACCTTTGACCTGTTCTACACAAACTCTGCTCCAAAACTGACCTGTCCTACAAAAGCTCTGGTCCACCTCTGACCTGTCCTACACAAGCTCTGCTCAACCTGTGACATGTCCTACGCAAGCTCTATTCCACCTTTGACCTGTCCTACAAATGCTCTGTTCCACCTCTGACCTGTCCTACACCAGCTATACTCCACCTTTGACCTGTTCTACACAAGCTCTGCTCCACCTTTGACCTGTCCTACACCAACTCTGCTCCAAAACTGACCTGTCCTACAAAAGCTCTGCTCCACCTGTGACCTGTCCTACACTAGCTCTGCTCCACCTCTGACCTGTCCTACACAAGCTCTGCTCAACCTGTGACATGTCCTACGCAAGCTCTATTCCACCTTTGACCTGTCCTACAAACGCTCTGTTCCACCTCTGACCTGTCCTACACCAGCTATACTCCACCTTTGACGTGTCCTACACCAGCTCTGCTCCACCTGTGACCTGTCCTACACCACCTCTGCTCCACCTCTGACCTGTCCTACACAAGCTCTGCTCCACCTGTGACCTGTCCTACACCACTTTTGCTCCATCTGTGACCTGTCCTACACAAGATCTGCTCCACCTGTGAACTGTCCTACACCAGCTCTGCTCCACCTGTGACCTGTCCTACACCAGCTCTGCTCCACCTGTGATCAGTCCTTCACAAGCTCTGCTCCACCTGTGACCTGTCCTACACCAGCTCTGCTCCACCTGTGACCTGTTCTACATAAGCTCTGCTCCACCTGTGACCTGTACTACACCAGCTCTGCTTCACCTGTGACCTGTCCCACACAAGATCTGCTCCACCTGTGACCTGTCCTATACAAGCTCTGCTCCACCTGTGACCTGTCCTGCACCACCTCTGCTCCACCTGTGACCTGTCCTACACAAGCTCTACTCCACCTGTGACCTGTCTTACACAAGCCCTGCTCCACCTCTGACCTGTGCTACACGAGCTCTGCTTCACCTCTGACCTGTCCTACACAAGTTCTGCTCCACCTCTGACCTGTCCTACACCAGCTATACTCCACCTTTTACCTGTCCTACACCAGCTCTGCTCCACCTGTGACCTGTTCTACACAAGCTCTACTCCACCTGTGACCTGTCCTACACAAGTTCTGCTCCACCTCTGACCTGTCCTACACCAGCTATACTCCACCTTTTACCTGTCCTACACCAGCTCTGCTCCACCTGTGACCTGTCCTACACCAACTCTGCTCCAAAACTGACCTGTCCTACACAAGCTCTGCTCCACCTGTGACCTGTCCTACACCACTTTTGCTCCATCTGTGACCTGTCCTACACAAGATCTGCTCCACCTTTGAACTGTCCTACACCAGCTCTGCTCCACCTGTGACCTGTCCTACACCAGCTCTTCTCCACCTGTGATCAGTCCTTCACAAGCTCTGCTCCACCTGTGACCTGTCCTACACCAGCTCTGCTCCACCTGTGACCTGTTCTACATAAGCTCTGCTCCACCTGTGACCTGTACTACACCAGCTCTGCTTCACCTGTGACCTGTCCCACACAAGATCTGCTCCACCTGTGACCTGTCCTATACAAGCTCTGCTCCACCTGTGACCTGTCCTGCACCACCTCTGCTCCACCTGTGACCTGTCCTACACAAGCTCTACTCCACCTGTGACCTGTCTTACACAAGCCCTGCTCCACCTCTGACCTGTGCTACACGAGCTCTGCTTCACCTCTGACCTGTCCTACACAAGTTCTGCTCCACCTCTGACCTGTCCTACACCAGCTATACTCCACCTTTTACCTGTCCTACACCAGCTCTGCTCCACCTGTGACCTGTTCTACACAAGCTCTGCTCCACCTGTGACCGTTTCTACACAAACTCTGCTCTACCTGTGACCTGTCCTACACACGCTCCACTCCACCTGTGACCTGTGCTACACCAGCTCTGCTCCACCTGCGACCTGTCCTACACCAGCTCTGCTCCACCACTGACATCTCCTACACCAGCACTACTCCTTTTCTGACCTGTCCTACACAAACTCTGCTCCAAATCTGACCTGTCCTAAACCCAGCTCTGCTCCACCTGTGACCTGTCCTACACAAGCTCTGCTCCACCTGTGACCTGTCCTGCACCACCTCTGCTCCACCTGTGACCTATCCTACACAAGCTCTACTCCACCTGTGACCTGTCTTATACAAGCCCTGCTCCACCTCTGACCTGCGCTACACGAGCTCTGCTTCACCTCTGACCTGTCCTACACAAGCTCTGCTCCACTTTTGACGTGTCTTACACCAGCTCTGCTCCACCTGTGACCTGTCCTACACCACCTCTGCTCCACCTCTAACCTGTCCTACACAAGCTCTGCTCCACCTGTGACCTGTCCTACACCACTTTTGCTCCACCTGTGACCTATCCTACACAAGATCTGCTCCACCTGTGACCTGTCCTACACCAGCTCTGCTCCACCTGTGAATTGTCCTACACAAGCTCTGCTCCACCTTTGACCAGTCCTTCACAAGCTCTGCTCCACCTGTCACCTGTCCTACACCAGCTCTGCTCCACCTGTGACCTGTCCTACACAAGCTCTACACCACCTATGACCTGTCCTACACATGCTCTACTCCACCTGTGACCTGTCCTACACCAGCTATATTCCACCTTTGACCTGTCCTACACTAGCTCTGCTCCACCTGTGACCTGTCCTACACTAGCTCTGCTCCACCTGTGACCTGTTCTACATAAGCTCTTCTCCACCTGTGACCTGTCCTACACAAGCTCTTCTCCACCTGTGACCTTTCCTACACCAGCTCTGCTCCACATGTGACCTGTCCTACACCGGCTCTGCTCCACCATGGACCTTGCCAACACAAGCTCTGCTCCACCTGTGACCTGCCTTACACCAGCTCTGCTCCACCTGTGACCTGTCCTTCACAAGCTCTGCTCCACCTGTGACCTGTCCTACACAAGCTCTGCTCCACCTGTGACCTGTCCTACACAAGCTCTGCTCCACCTGTGACCTGTCCTACACAAGCTCTGCTCCACCTGTGACCTGTCCTACACAAGCTCTGCTCCACCTGTGACCTGCCCTACAAAAGCTCTGCTCCACCTGTGACCTGTCCTTCACCACAGCTCTGCTCCACCTGTGACCTGTCCTTCACCACCAGCTCTGCTCCACCTGTGACCTGTCCTGCCCCAGCTCTACTCCACCTGTGACCTGTCCTACACATGTTCTGCTACACCTGTGACCTGTCCTACACCAGCTCTTTTCCACCTCTGACCTGTCCTACACCAGCTCAACTCCACCTCTGACCTGTCCTACACCAGCTCTGCTCCACCCCTGACCTTGCCAACACAAGCTCTACTCCACCTGTGACCTGTGCTACACCAGCTCTGATCCACCTGCGACGTATCCTACAAAAGCTCTACTCCACCTCTGACCTGTCCTACACAAGCTGTGCTCCACCTGTGACCTGTCCTACACAAGTGCTGCTCCACCTGTGACCTTCCCTACATAAGCTCTGTTCCACCTGTGACCTGTCGTTCACCAGCTCTGCTCCACCTGTCCTGCCTCAGCTCTACTCCACCTGTTACCTGTCCTGCCCCAGCTCTACTCCACCTGTGACCTGTCCTACACAAGCTCTACTCCACCTGTGACCTGTCCTACGCAAGCTCTACTCCACCTGTGACCTGTCCTACACAAGCTCTGCTCCACCTGTGACCTTTGCTGCCCCAGCTCTACTCCACCTGTGACCTGTCCTGCCCCAGCTCTACTCCACCTGTGACCTGTCCTACACAAGATTTGTAAGGTGTAAGGCTCAAGATGTGACACATTTTCCAACAGCTGCTGTCCGGTAGATTTGGCGCATCTTGTCGCATGTTCGACGCCTTTCCCTTTTTCTGCTCCACCTGTTGCGTAGAACACTTTACACCAGTACCTTATGAATCTGGGGCATTTTACGACTTGACAAATCCAGGGCCATATGCTCATATTGTCCAGGAGTAATGATACATACTTATATTGTCCAGGAGTAATGATACATATATTGTCCAGGAGTAACGATACATAATCATATTGTCCAGGAGTAATGATACATATTCATATTGTCCAGGAGTAACGATACATACTCCTATTGTCCAGGAGTAACGATACATACTCCTATTCTCCAGGAGTAACGATACATACTCCTATTCTCCAGGAGTAACGATACATACTCCTATTCTCCAGGAGTAATGATACATACTCATATTGTCCAGGAGTAATGATACATACTCATATTGTCCAGGAGTAATGATACATACTCATATTGTCCAGGAGTAATGATACATACTCATATTGTCCAGGAGTAATGATACATACTCATATTGTCCAGGAGTAATGATACATACTCATATTGTCCAGGAGTAACGATACATACTCATATTATCCAGGAGTATACATGCTCATATTGTCCAGGAGTAATGATACATACTCATATTGTCCAGGAGTAATGATACATACTCATATTGTCCAGGAGTAATTATACATACTCATATTGTCCAGGAGTAATTATACATACTCATATTGTCCAGGAGTAATTATACATACTCATATTGTCCAGGAGTAATGATACATACTCATATTGTCCAGGAGTAACGATACATACTCATATTGTCCAGGAGTAACGATACATACTCATATTGTCCAGGAGTAATGATACATGCTCATATTGTCCAGGAGTAATGATACATACTCATATTGTCCAGGAGTAATTATACATGCTCATATTGTCCAGGAGTAATTATACATGCTCATATTGTCCAGGAATAACGATACATACTCATATTGTCTAGGAGCAACGATACATACTCATATTGTCCAGCAGTAATGATATATGCTCATATTGTCCAGGTGTAATGATATATGCTCATATTGTCCAGGTGTAATGATACATGCTCATATTGTCCAAGAGTAACGATACATTCTCATATTGCCCAGGAGTAACGATACATGCTCATATTGTCCACGAGTACTCATACTCATATTGTCCACAAGCTCTACTCCACCTGTGACCTGTCCTACACAAGCTCTACTCCACCTGTGACCTGTCCTACGCAAGCTCTACTCCACCTGTGACCTGTCCTACACAAGCTCTTCTCCACCTGTGACCTTTGCTGCCCCAGCTCTACTCCACCTGTGACCTGTCCTGCCCCAGCTCTACTCCACCTGTGACCTGTCCTACACAAGATTTGTAAGGTGTAAGGCTCAAGATGTGACACATTTTCCAACAGCTGCTGTCCGGTAGATTTGGCGCATCTTCTCGCATGTTCGACGCCTTTCCCTTTTTCTGCTCCACCTGTTGCGTAGAACACTTTACACCAGTACCTTATGAATCTGGGGCATTTTACGACTTGACAAATACAGGGCCATATGCTCATATTGTCCAGGAGTAACGATACATAATCATATTGTCCAGGAGTAATGATACATATTCATATTGTCCAGGAGTAACGATACATACTCCTATTCTCCAGGAGTAACGATACATACTCCTATTCTCCAGGAGTAATGATACATACTCATATTGTCCAGGAGTAATGATACATACTCATATTGTCCAGGAGTAATTATACATACTCATATTCTCCAGGAGTAATGATACATACTCATATTGTCCAGGAGTAATGATGCATACTCATATTGTCCAGGAGTAATTATACATACTCATATTGTCCAGGAGTAATGATACATACTTATATTGTCCAGGAGTAATGATACATACTCATATTGTCCAGGAGTAACGATACATACTCATATTATCCAGGAGTAACGATACATACTCATATTGTCCAGGAGTAACGATACATACTCATATTATACAGGAGTATACATGCTCATATTGTCCAGGAGTAACGATACATACTCATATTGTCCAGGATTAATGATACATACTCATATTGTCCAGGAGTAATGATACATATTCATATTGTCCAGGAGTAATGATACATACTCATATTGTCCAGGAGTAACGATACATGCTCATATTGTCCAGGAGTAACGATACATACTCATATTGTCCAGGAGTAACGATACATACTCATATTGTCCAGGAGTAATGATACATACTCATATTGTCCAGGAGTAACGATACATACTCATAATGTCTAGGAGTAATACTGATGCATACTTATATTGCCCAGGAGTAACGATACATGCTCATATTGCCCAGGAGTAACGATACATACTCATATTGTCCAGGAGTAACGATACATACTCATATTGCACAGGAGTACTCATACTCATATTGTCCAGGTGTAATGCTAGATGCTCATATTGTCCAGGATTAACGATACATGCTCATATTATCCAGGAGTAATGATACATGCTCATATTGTCCAGGAGTAATGATACATACTCATATTGTCCAGGAGTAATAATACATACTCATATTGTCCAGGAGTAATGATAGATGCTCATATTGTCCAGGAGTAGTGATACATACTCGTATTGACCAGGAGTAATGATACATGCTCATATTCTCCAGGAGTAATGATACATACTAATATTGTCCAGGAGTAATGATACATGCTCATATTCTCCAGGAGTAATGATACATACCAATATTAATAGTCCAGGAGTAATGATACATACTCATATTATCCAGGAGTAACAATACATGCTCGTATTGTCCTGGAGTAATGATGCATGCTCATATTGTCCAGGTGTAATGATACATGCTCATATTGTCCAGGAGTAACGATACATGCTTATATTGCCCAGGAGTAACGATACATGCTCATATTGTCCAGTAGTACTCATACTCATATTGTCCAGATGTAATGAGACATGCTTATATTGTCCAGGAGTAACGATACATACTCATATTGTCCAGGAGTAACGATACATACTCATATTGTCCAGCAGTAATGATACATGCTCATATTGTCCAGGTGTAATGATACATGCTCATATTGTCCAAGAGTAACGATACATGCTCATATTGCCCAGGAGTAACGATACATGCTCATATTGTCCAGGAGTAACGATACATACTCATATTGTCCAGCAGTAATGATACATGCTCATATTGTCCAGGTGTAATGATACATGCTCATATTGTCCAAGAGTAACGATACATGCTCATATTGCCCAGGAGTGACGATACATACTCATATTGTCCAGGAGTAATGATACATGCTCATATTGTCCAGGAGTACTCATACTCATATTGTCCAGGTGTAATGCTAGATGCTCATATTGTCCAGGATTAACGATACATGCTCATATTGTCCAGGAGTAATGATACACTCATATTGTCCAGGAGTAATAATACATGCTCATATTGTCCAGGAGTAATGATAGATACTCATATTGTCCAGGAGTAATGATACATGCTCATATTCTCCAGGAGTAATGATACATACTAATATTGTCCAGGAGTAATGATACATACTCATATTGTCCAGGAGTAATGATACATGCTAATATTAATAGTCCAGGAGTGATGATACATACTCATATTATCCAGGAGTAACAATACATGCTCGTATTGTCCTGGAGTAATGATACATGCTCATATTGTCCAGGAGTAACGATACATGCTTACATTGCCCAGGAGTAACGATACATGCTCATATTGTCCAGTAGTACTCATACTCATATTGTCCAGATGTAATGATACATGCTTATATTGTCCAGGAGTAACGATACATGCTCATATTGCCCAGGAGTAACGATACATACTCATATTGTCCAGGAGTAACGATACATACTCATATTGTCCAGCAGTAATGATATATGCTCATATTGTCCAGGTGTAATGATACATGCTCATATTGTCCAAGAGTAACGATACATGCTCATATTGCCCAGGAGTAACGATACATGCTCATATTGTCCAGGAGTAATGATACATACTCATATTGTCCAGGAGTAATGATAGATGCTCATATTGTCCAGGAGTAGTGATACATACTCGTATTGACCAGGAGTAATGATACATGCTCATATTGTCCAGGAGTAATGATACATGCTCATATTCTCCAGGAGTAATGATACATACTAATATTGTCCAGGAGTAATGATACATGCTCATATTCTCCAGGAGTAATGATACATACTAATATTAATAGTCCAGGAGTAATGATACATACTCATATTATCCAGGAGTAACAATACATGCTCGTATTGTCCTGGAGTAATGATGCATGCTCATATTGTCCAGGAGTAATGATACATGCTCATATTGTCCAGTAGTACTCATACTCATATTGTCCAGATGTAATGAGACATGCTTATATTGTCCAGGAGTAACGATACATGCTCATATTGCCCAGGAGTAACGATACATACTCATATTGTCCAGGAGTAACGATACATACTCATATTGTCCAGCAGTAATGATACATGCTCATATTGTCCAGGTGTAATGATACATGCTCATATTGTCCAAGAGTAACGATACATGCTCATATTGCCCAGGAGTAACGATACATGCTCATATTGTCCAGGAGTAAAGATACATACTCATATTGTCCAGGTGTAATGCTAGATGCTCATATTGTCCAGGATTAACGATACATGCTCATATTGTCCAGGAGTAATGATACATACTCATATTGTCCAGGAGTAATAATACATGCTCATATTGTCCAGGAGTAATGATAGATGCTCATATTGTCCAGGAGTAATGATACATGCTCATATTCTCCAGGAGTAATGATACATACTAATATTAATAGTCCAGGAGTAATGATACATACTCATATTATCCAGGAGTAACAATACATGCTCGTATTGTCCTGGAGTAATGATACATGCTCATATTGTCCAGGAGTAACGATACATGCTTACATTGCCCAGGAGTAACGATACATGCTCATATTGTCCAGTAGTACTCATACTCATATTGTCCAGATGTAATGATACATGCTTATATTGTCCAGGAGTAACGATACATGCTCATATTGCCCAGGAGTAACGATACATACTCATATTGTCCAGGAGTAACGATACATACTCATATTGTCCAGCAGTAATGATATATGCTCATATTGTCCAGGTGTAATGATACATGCTCATATTGCCCAGGAGTAACGATACATACTCATATTGTCCAGGAGTAACGATACATACTCATATTGTCCAGCAGTAATGATATATGCTCATATTGTCCAGGTGTAATGATACATGCTCATATTGTCCAGGAGTACTCATACTCATAAGGTCCAGGTATAATGCTAGATGCTCATATTGTCCAGGAGTAATGATACATGCTCATATTGTCCAGGAGTAATAATACATACTCATATTGTCCAGGTGTAATGATACATGCTCATATTGACCAGGAGTAACGATACATACTCCTATTATCCAGGAGGTTTGATATACGCTCATATTGTCCAGGTGTAATGATACATGCTCATATTGTCCAAGAGTAACGATACATGCTCATATTGTCCAGGTGTAATGATACATGCTCATATTGTCCAAGAGTAACGATACATGCTTATATTGCCCAGGAGTAACGATACATGCTCATATTGTCCAGGAGTACTCATACTCATATTGTCCAGGAGTAACGATACATGCTCATATTGTCCAGGAGTACTCATACTCATATTGTCCAGGTATAATGCTAGATGCTCATATTGTCCAGGATTAACGATACATGCTCATATTGTCCAGGAGTAATAATACATACTCATATTGTCCAGGTGTAATGATACATGCTCATATTGTCCAGGAGTAACGATACATGCTCATATTGTCCAGGAGTAATTATACATACTCATATTGTCCAGGTGTAATGATACATGCTCATATTAACCAGGAGTAACGATACATACTCATATTGTCCAGGTGTAATGATACATGCTCATATTGTCCAGGAGTAATTATACATACCCATATTGTCCAGGAGTAATGATACATTCCTATGATTTTTCCTGTATACTCAGGTAACATTACTGCGACCTCCACTGTAGCTGGAAACACCACCGACTCCTTCAACTTCTTTGGAGTAAGAGCCGCCTGCTCCTGCCAAGACACAGAGAGCAACGAAAGTCCCGTGTCCTGGAGCAGCGCCCCCGCAGTAACCCCCGCACTTGCCAGCCCGACAAGCATAAGCTGCAAAGGTAGAGTGCACGGATCTACGTGGTCCCCAGACTCTGGGTCATGCCTCAACTTGTGTGGAGGATTTTACTTTTCTATTCGGCCTTTATTATTAGATGTTTCCAATATGGCCACCAATACAGTTGTCATCTTGATTTCCGGGGCACCTGAATTTTAAACCACCAAGTAATGGACGCATGGGAGTGGAGGAGGGTTCACTGGGAGATGCATTCCATCCCCGGTGGGGGTTGTGATTGTAGACACATAAGTTATCCCCCATGATGCATATACACAGGGTGCCTCCGGATCCCCCACCTATCGGAAGGACTAGTAGCCCTCGTTGCTGCACGTTTCCAGGGGGATAGTGGTGGTGGCCGCTCATGTGCGCTGCTCTCTCCATTCAAGTCAATGGGAGTTACAGAAACGGCGGAGAACTACCTGAATGTTGAGAGCAGCGCACACGAGTGGCCACCCGCCCATCACTCTCTGGAGGGTACACTGTGGTGACGCCATTCTCGTGACGGTGGGAATACCGGCTCGGATACAATAAATTCTGCTCTTCACCATGATTCTCCTCCCCTGTCCGTCCCCTCACATTACATTATTTGGCGGTCAGTATACGGAGAACAATCACCCGATTATCATCATTTCTTTATTTCTACAAGACGCACGTAATGCAGGGGTAGCACCTCCTCCTCGAGATCCGGCAGACGGACGATCCACGCCACGCGTGACGCTTCATACAGGTGCCTCGCGTCATCTCTTATTAAGACATGGGACTGAAGACGAAACGCACAACGGACCTCGGAGCAGCTCATAATAAAGAATCCTATAGATCGTTACAGTCATTAACCCCCCGAGGTCCCAGTGCCTTTTACAGTGGATCCTGGTATTGCATGACGCGAGGCACCTGGAAGAAGCGGCACGTGTGGCGTGGATCTGGAGGAAATAAAGAAATGACAAGAATCCGGGTGGTGCCGTGCTAAATATTCTCCGTATAGTCACAATTGGCGGACTGACTTTACTCTCTGGTGTCTGCACTTATTGGATATGAGCCGCACCGGGCTGAATCATTACCCTCAATATTTGTATTGGGGGTCGTGCCGGTTGACTTTCTTTGTTGTGATAATTTGGTAGCTTCCTCTTCATACTGAGAGCTGATTGGCCTGTCATGTTACCTCACGTACCGTGCTTAGTAACAGTGGATGTGATTTATCTAAGCCCCTAATGAAACTCCACTAACCCCAAGCCTGACCCTCAGTAAGACACAAATACCTAATTTACTCCTCAGTACAATTTCCAGAAACTACTCAGAAAATAAAAAAGTAAATGTACTATTATATATTGTAAGATAACTTCAAACTGAAAAGATGGTGCCAGCCGAACCCCTCCATCCATTCCATACCCTTATATCTTCTCCAGAACTCTGTTCCCCACAAGACCCCTGTCCCCCGTCCCCTCCAGACCAACCTGTTCTCCTTCAGACCCCCTGTTCCTCTCAAGAGCCCTCTGTCACCTCCTGAACCCCCTGTTCTGTTCTTCCTCCAGAACCCTCTGTTCTGTTCTTTCTCCTGAACCCTCTGTTCTTCCTCCAAAACCCTCTGTTCTTCCTCCAGAACTCTCTGTCCCCTTCTGAACCCTCTGTTCTTCCTCCAGAACCCTCTGTCCCCTCCTGAACCCTATGTTCTTCCTCCAGAACCATTTGTCCCCTCCAGAACCCTCTATTCTTCCTCCTGAACCATCTGTCCCCTCCCGAACCCACTGTTCTTCCTCCAAAACCCTCTTTTCTTCCTCCAGAACCCTCTTTTCTTCCTCCAGAACCCTCTGTCCTTCCTTCAGAACCCTCTGTTCAGTTCTTCCTCCAGAAACCTCTGGTCTTCCACCAGAACCCTCTGTTCTTCCTCCAGAACCCTATTCTTCATCCAAAACCCTCTGCTCTTCCTCCTGAATGCTCTGTTCTTCCTCCAGTATCCTGTGTTCTTCCTCCAGTATCCTCTGTTCTTCCTACAGATCACTCTGTTCTTCCTCCAGAGCCCTCTGTTCTTACTCCAGAACCCTCTGTTCTTCCTCCAGAGCCCTCTGTTCTTCATCCAGAACCCTATTCTTCCTCCAGAACCCTCTGCTCTTCCTCCTGAATGCTCTGTTTTTCCTCCAGTATCCTCTGTTCTTCCTCCAGTATCCTCTGTTCTTCCTCCAGAACCCTCTGTTCTTCCTCCAGAACCCTCTCTTCTTCCTCCAGAACCCTCTCTTCTTCCTCCAGAGCCCTTTGTTCATTCTCCAGAATGCTCTTTTCATTCTTCAAAACCCTCTGTTCTTCCTCCCATAACCCTCTGTTCTTCCTTCAGAACCCTCTGTCCTCTCCAGAACCCTCTGTTCTTCCTCCTGAACCCTCTGTCCCCTCCTGAACCCTTTGTTCTTTCTCCAGTACTCTCTGTTCTTCCTCCAGAACCCTGTTCTTCCTCCAGAACCCTCTGTTCTTCCCCCAGAACCCTCTGTTCTTCCTCCACAACCCTCTGCTCTTCCTCCACAACCCTCTGTTCTTCTTCCAGAACCCTCTTTTCTTTACTTCTTCATTTATCCATTCACTGTTCTTCCTCTAGAATCCTCTGTTCTTCCTCCAGAATCCTCTGGTCTTCCTCCAGAACCCTCTGTTCTTCCTCCAGAACTCTCTGTTCTTCCTCTAGAGCGATCTCTCCTCTTACTCCAGAACCCTCGGTTCTTCCTCCTGAACCCTCTGTCCCCTCCAGAACCCTCTGTTCTTCCTCCAGAACCCTCTTTTCTTTACTTCTTCATTTATCCATTCACTGTTGTTCCTCTAGAATACTCTGTTCTTCCTCCAGAATCCTATGGTCTTCCTCCAGAACCCTCTGTTCTTCCTCCAGAACCCTCTGTTCTTCCTCCAGAACGCTCTCCTCTTACTCCAGACCCCTCTGTTCTTTCTCCAGAGCCCTCTCTTCTTCCTCCAGAGCCCTCTGTTCTGTTCTTCCTCCAGAACCCTCTGTTCATTCTCCAGAACCCTCTGTTCATTCTCCATAACCCTCTGTTTTTCCTCCAGAGCCCTCTGTTCTTCCTCCAGAAACCTCTCTTCTTCCTCCAGAGCCCTCTGTTCTGTTCTTCCTCCAGAGCCCTCTGTTCTGTTCTTCCTCCAGAACCCTCTGTTCTTCCTCCAGAACCCTCTCTTCTACCTCCAGAGCCCTCTGTTCTGTTCTTCCTCCAGAACCCTCTGTTCATTCTCCAGAACCCTCTGTTCATTCTCCAGAACCCTCTGTTCATTCTCCAGAACCCTCTGTTCTTCCTACAGAACCATCTGTTTTTCCTCCTGAACCCTATTCTTCCTCCAGAACCCTCTGCTCTTCCTCCAGTATCCTGTTCTTCCTCCAGAACGTTCTGTTCTTCCTCCAGAACCCTCTATTCTTCCTCCAGAACCCTCTGTTCTTCCTCCAGAACCCTATTCTTCCTCCAAAACCCTCTGCTCTTCCTCCTGAATGCTCTGTTCTTCCTCCAGTACCTTATTCTTCCTCCAGAACCCTGTGTTCTTCCTCCAAAACCCTCTGTCACCTCCAAAATCCTCTGTTCTTCCTCCAGAATCCTCTGTTATTCCTCTAAAAACTCTGTTCTTCCTCCAGAACCCTCTGTTCTTCCTCCAGAATGCTCTGTTTTTCCTCCAGAATCCTCTGTTCTTCCTCCAGAATCATCTGTTCTTCCTCCAGAATCATCTGTTCTTCCTCCAGAACCCTCTGTTCTTCCTTCAGAACCATGTGTTCTTCCTCCAGAACCCTCTGTTCTTCGTCCAGAACCCTCTGTTCTTCCTCCAGTACCTTATTCTTCCTCCAGGACCCTGTGTTCTTCCTCAAGAATCCTCTGTCACCTCCAGAACCCTCTGTTCTTCCACCAGAACCCTTTGCTCTTCATCCAGAACCCTCTGTCCCCTCCTGAACCCTTTGTTCTTTCTCCAGTACCCTCTGTTCTTCCTCCAGAACCCTCTGTTCTGTTCTTCCTCCAAAACACTGTTCTTCCTCCAGAACCCTCTGTTTTACTCCAGAACCCTCTGTTCTTCCTCCAGAACCCTCTGTTCTTCCTCCAGAATACTCTGTTCTTCCTCCAGAATACTCTGTTCTTCCTCCAGAATACTCTGTTCTTCCTCCAGAACCCTCTCTTCTTCCTCCAGAACCCTCTCTTCTTACTCCAGAACCCTCTGTTCTTCCTCCAGAACCCTCTGTACTTCCTCCAGAACCCTCTTTTTCCTCCAGAGCCCTCTTTTTCCTACAGAGCCCTCTTTTCTGTTCTTCCTCCAGAACCCTCTGTTCTTCCTCCAGAACCCTCTGTTCTTCCTCCAGAATGCTCTGTCGCCTCAAGAACCCACTGTTCTTCCACCGGAACCCTCTGTTCTTCCTCCAGAACCCTATTCTCCCTCCAGACCACTCTGTTCTTCCTCCAGAACCCTATTCTTCCTCCAGACCACTCTGCTCTTCCTCCTGAATGCTCTGTTCTTCCTCCAGTATCCTCTGTTCTTCCTCCAGTATCCTCTGTTCTTCCTCCAGTATCCTCTGTTCTTCCTCCAGATCCCTCTGTTCTTCCTCCAGATCCCTCTGTTCTTCCTCCAGATCCCTCTGTTCTTCCTCCAGATCCCTCTGTTCTTCCTCCAGAACACTCTGTTCCTCCTCCAGAACCCTTTTCTTTCTCCAGAACCCTCTGTTCTTCCTCCAGAGTCCTCTGTTCTTCCTCCAGAGTCCTCTGTTCTTCCTCCAGTGTCCTCTGTTCTTCCTCCAGATCCCTCTGTTTTTCCTCCAGATCCCTCTGTTCGTCCTCCAGATCCCTCTGTTCGTCCTCCAGATCCCTCTGTTCGTCCTCCAGATCCCTCTGTTCGTCCTCCAGATCCCTCTGTTCTTCCTCCAGAGCCCTCTGTTCTTCCTCCAGAAGCCTATTCTTCCTCCAGAACCCTCTGCTCTTCCTCCAGATCCCTCTGTTCTTCCTCCAGAACCCTCTGTTCTTCCTCCAGAACCCTCTGTTCTTCCTCCAGAACCCTCTGTTCTTGCTCCAGAACCTCTGTTCTTCCTCCAGTACCCTCTGTTCTTCCTCCAGAACCTTATTCTTCCTCCACAACCCTGTGTTCTTCCTCCAGAACCCTCTGTCCCCTCCTGAACCCTTTGTTCTTTCTCCAGTACCCTCTGTTCTTCCTCCAGAACCCTCTGTTCTGTTCTTCCTCCAAAATACTGTTCTTCCTCCAGAACCCTCTGTTCTTCCTCCAGAACCCTCTGTTCTTCCTCCAGAACCCTCTGTTCTTCCTTCAGAACCCTCTGTTCTTCCTTCAAAACCCTCTGTTCTTCCTCCAGAACCCTCTGTTCTTCCTCCAGAACCCTCTGTTCTTCCTCAAGAACCCACTGTTCTTCCACCGGAACCCTCTGTTCTTCCTCCAGAACCCTATTCTCCCTCCAGACCACTCTGTTCTTCCTCCAGAACCCTATTCTTCCTCCAGACCACTCTGCTCTTCCTCCTGAATGCTCTGTTCTTCCTCCAGTATCCTCTGTTCTTCCTCCAGTATCCTCTGTTCTTCCTCCAGTATCCTCTGTTCTTCCTCCAGATCCCTCTGTTCTTCCTCCAGATCCCTCTGTTCTTCCTCCAGATCCCTCTGTTCTTCCTCCAGATCCCACTGTTCTTCCTCCAGAGCCCTCTGTTCTTCCTCCAGAAGCCTATTCTTCCTCCAGAACCCTCTGCTCTTCCTCCAGAACCCTCTGCTCTTCCTCCAGAACCCTCTGCTCTTCCTCCAGATCCCTCTGTTCTTCCTCCAGAACCCTCTGTTCTTCCTCCAGAACCCTCTGTTCTTGCTCCAGTACCCTCTGTTCTTCCTCCAGAACCCTCTGTTCTTCCTCCAGAACCCTCTGCTCTTCCACCAGAACCCTCTGTTCTTCCTCCAGAACCCTCTGCTCTTCCACCAGAACCCTCTGTTCTTCCTCCAGAGCCCACTGTTCTTCCTCCAGTACCCTATTCTTCCTCCAGAACCCTCTGCTCTTCCTCCTGAATGCTCTGTTCTTCCTCCAGTATCCTCTGTTCTTCCTCCAGAACGCTCTGTTCTTCCTCCAGAATCCTCTGTTCTTCCTCCAGCACCCTCTGTTCTTCCTCCAGCACCCTCTGTTCTTCCTCCAGAACCCTCTGTTCTTCCTCCAGAACCCTCTGTTCTTCCTCCAGAACCCTCTGTTCTTCCTCCAGAACCCTCTGCTCTTCCACCAGAACCCTCTGTTCTTCCTCCAGAACCCTCTGTTCTTCCTCCAGAGCCCACTGTTCTTCCTCCAGTACCCTATTCTTCCTCCAGAACCCTCTGCTCTTCCTCCTGAATGCTCTGTTCTTCCTCCAGTATCCTCTGTTCTTCCTCCAGTATCCTCTGTTCTTCCTCCAGATCCCTCTGTTCTTCCTCCAGAGACTCTGTTCTTCCTCCAGAACGTTCTGTTCTTCCTCCAGAACGCTCTGTTCTTCCTCCAGAACCCTCTGTTCTTCCTCCAGAACTCTCTCTTTTTCCACGAGAATCCTCTCTTCTTCCTCCAGAACCCTCTGTTAATTCTCAAGACCCCTCTGTTCTTCCTCAAGAACCCACTGTTCTTCCACCGGAACCCTCTGTTCTTCCTCCAGAACCCTATTCTCCCTCCAGACCACTCTGTTCTTCCTCCAGAACCCTATTCTTCCTCCGGACCACTCTGCTCTTCCTCCTGAATGCTCTGTTCTTCCTCCAGTATCCTCTGTTCTTCCTCCAGTATCCTCTGTTCTTCCTCCAGATCCCTCTGTTCTTCCTCCAGATCCCTCTGTTCTTCCTCCAGAACCCTCTGTTCTTCCTCCAGAACCCTCTGTTCTTCCTCCAGAACCCTCTGTTCTTCCTCCAGAACCCTCTGTTCTTCCTCCAGATCCCTTTGTTCTTCCTCCAGATCCCTTTGTTCTTCCTCCAGATCCCTCTGTTCTTCCTCCAGATCCCTCTGTTCTTCCTCCAGATCCCTCTGTTCGTCCTCCAGATCCCTCTGTTCTTCCTCCAGAGCCCTCTGTTCTTCCTCCACAACCCTCTGTTCTTCCACCAGAGCCCTCTGTTCTTCCTCCAGAAGCCTATTCTTCCTCCAGAACCCTCTGCTCTTCCTCCAGAACCCTCTGTTCTTCCTCCAGAACCCTCTGTTCTTCCTCCAGAACCCTCTGTTCTTCCTCCAGAACCCTATGTTCTTCCACCAGAACCCTCTGTTCTTCCTCCAGAACCCACTGTTCTTCCTCCAGAACCCACTGTTCTTCCTCCAGAACCCTCTGCTCTTCCTCCTGAACGCTCTGTTCTTCCTCCAGTATCCTCTTTTCTTCCTCAAGTATCCTCTGTTCTTCCTCCAGATCCCTCTGTTCTTCCTCCAGAGACTCTGTTCTTCCTCCAGAGACTCTGTTCTTCCTCCAGAACGTTCTGTTCTTCCTCCAGAACGCTCTGTTCTTCCTCCAGAACCCTCTGTTCTTCCTCCAGAACTCTCTCTTTTTCCATGAGAATCCTCTCTTCTTCCTCCAGAACCCACTGTTCTTCCACCGGAACCCTCTGTTCTTCCTCCAGAACCCTATTCTCCCTCCAGACCACTCTGTTCTTCCTCCAGAACCCTATTCTTCCTCCAGACCACTCTGCTCTTCCTCCTGAATGCTCTGTTCTTCCTCCAGTATCCTCTGTTCTTCCTCCAGTATCCTCTGTTCTTCCTCCAGATCCCTCTGTTCTTCCTCCAGATCCCTCTGTTCTTCCTCCAGATCCCTCTGTTCTTCCTCCAGATCCCTCTGTTCTTCCTCCAGATCCCTCTGTTCTTCCTCCAGAGTCCTCTGTTCTTCCTCCAGAGTCCTCTGTTCTTCCTCCAGTATCCTCTGTTCTTCTCCCAGATCCCTCTGTTCTTCCTCCAGATCCCTCTGTTCTTCCTCCAGATCCCTCTGTTCTTCCTCCAGATCCCTCTGTTCTTCCTCCAGATCCCTCTGTTCTTCCTCCAGATCCCTCTGTTCGTCCTCCAGATCCCTCTGTTCGTCCTCCAGATCCCTCTGTTTATCTTCCAGAGCCCTCTGTTCTTCCACCAGAGCCCTCTGTTCTTCCTCCAGAAGCCTATTCTTCCTCCAGAACCCTCTGCTCTTCCTCCAGAACCCTCTGCTCTTCCTCCAGAACCCTCTGTTCTTCCTCCAGAACCCTCTGTTCTTCCTCCAGAACCCTGTTCTTCCTCCAGAACCCTGTTCATCCTCCAGAACCCTATGTTCTTCCACCAGAACCCTCTGTTCTTCCTCCAGAACCCTCTGTTCTTCCTCCAGAGCCCACTGTTCTTCCTCCAGTACCCTATTCTTCCTCCAGAACCCTCTGCTCTTCCTCCTGAACGCTCTGTTCTTCCTCCAGTATCCTCTTTTCTTCCTCAAGTATCCTCTGTTCTTCCTCCAGATCCCTCTGTTCTTCCTCCAGAACCCTCTGTTCTTCCTCCAGATCCCTCTGTTCTTCCTCCAGATCCCTCTGTTCGTCCTCCAGATCCCTCTGTTCTTCCTCCAGATCCCTCTGTTCTTCCTCCAGATCCCTCTGTTCTTCCTCCAGATCCCTCTGTTCTTCCTCCAGATCCCTCTGTTCTTCCTCCAGAACCCTCTGTTCTTCCTCCAGATCCCTCTGTTCGTCCTCCAGATCCCTCTGTTCGTCCTCCAGATCCCTCTGTTCTTCCTCCAGAGCCCTCTGTTCTTCCTCCACAACCCTCTGTTTATCTTCCAGAGCCCTCTGTTCTTCCACCAGAGCCCTCTGTTCTTCCTCCAGAAGCCTATTCTTCCTCCAGAACCCTCTGCTCTTCCTCCAGAACCCTCTGTTCTTCCTCCAGAACCCTCTGTTCTTTCTCCAGAGCCCTCTGTTCTTCCTCCAGAACCCTCTGTTCTTCCTCCAGAACCCTCTGTTCTTCCTCCAGAAACCTCTGCTCTTCCACCAGAACCCTCTGTTCTTCCTCCAGAACCCTCTGTTCTTCCTCCAGAGCCCACTGTTCTTCCTCCAGTACCCTATTCTTCCTCCAGAACCCTCTGCTCTTCCTCCTGAATGCTCTGTTCTTCCTCCAGTATCCTCTGTTCTTCCTCCAGTATCCTCTGTTCTTCCTCCAGATCCCTCTGTTCTTCCTCCAGAGACTCTGTTCTTCCTCCAGAACGTTCTGTTCTTCCTCCAGAACGCTCTGTTCTTCCTCCAGAACCCTCTGTTCTTCCTCCAGAACTCTCTCTTTTTCCACGAGAATCCTCTCTTCTTCCTCCAGAACCCTCTGTTAATTCTCAAGACCCCTCTGTTGTTCCTCCAGAACCCTCTGTCACCTCAAGAACCCACTGTTCTTCCACCGGAACCCTCTGTTCTTCCTCCAGAACCCTATTCTCCCTCCAGACCACTCTGTTCTTCCTCCAGAACCCTATTCTTCCTCCAGACCACTCTGCTCTTCCTCCTGAATGCTCTGTTCTTCCTCCAGTATCCTCTGTTCTTCCTCCAGTATCCTCTGTTCTTCCTCCAGATCCCTCTGTTCTTCCTCCAGATCCCTCTGTTCTTCCTCCAGATCCCTCTGTTCTTCCTCCAGATCCCTCTGTTCTTCCTCCAGAACCCTCTGTTCTTCCTCCAGAACCCTCTGTTCTTCCTCCAGAACCCTCTGTTCTTCCTCCAGATCCCTTTGTTCTTCCTCCAGATCCCTTTGTTCTTCCTCCAGATCCCTCTGTTCTTCCTCCAGATCCCTCTGTTCTTCCTCCAGATCCCTCTGTTCTTCCTCCAGATCCCTCTGTTCGTTCTCCAGATCCCTCTGTTCTTCCTCCAGAGCCCTCTGTTCTTCCTCCACAACCCTCTGTTCTTCCACCAGAGCCCTCTGTTCTTCCTCCAGAAGCCTATTCTTCCTCCAGAACCCTCTGCTCTTCCTCCAGAACCCTCTGTTCTTCCTCCAGAACCCTCTGTTCTTCCTCCAGAACCCTCTGTTCTTCCTCCAGAACCCTCTGTTCTTCCTCCAGAACCCTATGTTCTTCCACCAGAACCCTCTGTTCTTCCTCCAGAACCCACTGTTCTTCCTCCAGTACCCTATTCTTCCTCCAGAACCCTCTGCTCTTCCTCCTGAACGCTCTGTTCTTCCTCCAGTATCCTCTTTTCTTCCTCAAGTATCCTCTGTTCTTCCTCCAGATCCCTCTGTTCTTCCTCCAGAGACTCTGTTCTTCCTCCAGAGACTCTGTTCTTCCTCCAGAACGTTCTGTTCTTCCTCCAGAACGCTCTGTTCTTCCTCCAGAACCCTCTGTTCTTCCTCCAGAACTCTCTCTTTTTCCATGAGAATCCTCTCTTCTTCCTCCAGAACCCTCTGTTCTTCCTCCAGAACCCTCTGTCACCTCAAGAACCCACTGTTCTTCCACCGGAACCCTCTGTTCTTCCTCCAGAACCCTATTCTCCCTCCAGACCACTCTGTTCTTCCTCCAGAACCCTATTCTTCCTCCAGACCACTCTGCTCTTCCTCCTGAATGCTCTGTTCTTCCTCCAGTATCCTCTGTTCTTCCTCCAGTATCCTCTGTTCTTCCTCCAGATCCCTCTGTTCTTCCTCCAGATCCCTCTGTTCTTCCTCCAGATCCCTCTGTTCTTCCTCCAGATCCCTCTGTTCTTCCTCCAGATCCCTCTGTTCTTCCTCCAGAGTCCTCTGTTCTTCCTCCAGAGTCCTCTGTTCTTCCTCCAGTATCCTCTGTTCTTCTCCCAGATCCCTCTGTTCTTCCTCCAGATCCCTCTGTTCTTCCTCCAGATCCCTCTGTTCTTCCTCCAGATCCCTCTGTTCTTCCTCCAGATCCCTCTGTTCTTCCTCCAGATCCCTCTGTTCTTCCTCCAGATCCCTCTGTTCGTCCTCCAGATCCCTCTGTTCGTCCTCCAGATCCCTCTGTTTATCTTCCAGAGCCCTCTGTTCTTCCACCAGAGCCCTCTGTTCTTCCTCCAGAAGCCTATTCTTCCTCCAGAACCCTCTGCTCTTCCTCCAGAACCCTCTGTTCTTCCTCCAGAGACTCTGTTCTTCCTCCAGAGACTCTGTTCTTCCTCCAGAACGTTCTGTTCTTCCTCCAGAACGCTCTGTTCTTCCTCCAGAACCCTCTGTTCTTCCTCCAGAACTCTCTCTTTTTCCATGAGAATCCTCTCTTCTTCCTCCAGAACCCACTGTTCTTCCACCGGAACCCTCTGTTCTTCCTCCAGAACCCTATTCTCCCTCCAGACCACTCTGTTCTTCCTCCAGAACCCTATTCTTCCTCCAGACCACTCTGCTCTTCCTCCTGAATGCTCTGTTCTTCCTCCAGTATCCTCTGTTCTTCCTCCAGTATCCTCTGTTCTTCCTCCAGATCCCTCTGTTCTTCCTCCAGATCCCTCTGTTCTTCCTCCAGATCCCTCTGTTCTTCCTCCAGATCCCTCTGTTCTTCCTCCAGATCCCTCTGTTCTTCCTCCAGAGTCCTCTGTTCTTCCTCCAGAGTCCTCTGTTCTTCCTCCAGTATCCTCTGTTCTTCTCCCAGATCCCTCTGTTCTTCCTCCAGATCCCTCTGTTCTTCCTCCAGATCCCTCTGTTCTTCCTCCAGATCCCTCTGTTCTTCCTCCAGATCCCTCTGTTCTTCCTCCAGATCCCTCTGTTCGTCCTCCAGATCCCTCTGTTCGTCCTCCAGATCCCTCTGTTTATCTTCCAGAGCCCTCTGTTCTTCCACCAGAGCCCTCTGTTCTTCCTCCAGAAGCCTATTCTTCCTCCAGAACCCTCTGCTCTTCCTCCAGAACCCTCTGCTCTTCCTCCAGAACCCTCTGTTCTTCCCCCAGAACCCTCTGTTCTTCCTCCACAACCCTCTGCTCTTCCTCCACAACCCTCTGTTCTTCTTCCAGAACCCTCTTTTCTTTACTTCTTCATTTATCCATTCACTGTTCTTCCTCTAGAATCCTCTGTTCTTCCTCCAGAATCCTCTGGTCTTCCTCCAGAACCCTCTGTTCTTCCTCCAGAACTCTCTGTTCTTCCTCTAGAGCGATCTCTCCTCTTACTCCAGAACCCTCGGTTCTTCCTCCTGAACCCTCTGTCCCCTCCAGAACCCTCTGTTCTTCCTCCAGAACCCTCTTTTCTTTACTTCTTCATTTATCCATTCACTGTTGTTCCTCTAGAATACTCTGTTCTTCCTCCAGAATCCTATGGTCTTCCTCCAGAACCCTCTGTTCTTCCTCCAGAACCCTCTGTTCTTCCTCCAGAACGCTCTCCTCTTACTCCAGACCCCTCTGTTCTTTCTCCAGAGCCCTCTCTTCTTCCTCCAGAGCCCTCTGTTCTGTTCTTCCTCCAGAACCCTCTGTTCATTCTCCAGAACCCTCTGTTCATTCTCCATAACCCTCTGTTTTTCCTCCAGAGCCCTCTGTTCTTCCTCCAGAAACCTCTCTTCTTCCTCCAGAGCCCTCTGTTCTGTTCTTCCTCCAGAGCCCTCTGTTCTGTTCTTCCTCCAGAACCCTCTGTTCTTCCTCCAGAACCCTCTCTTCTACCTCCAGAGCCCTCTGTTCTGTTCTTCCTCCAGAACCCTCTGTTCATTCTCCAGAACCCTCTGTTCATTCTCCAGAACCCTCTGTTCATTCTCCAGAACCCTCTGTTCTTCCTACAGAACCATCTGTTTTTCCTCCTGAACCCTATTCTTCCTCCAGAACCCTCTGCTCTTCCTCCAGTATCCTGTTCTTCCTCCAGAACGTTCTGTTCTTCCTCCAGAACCCTCTATTCTTCCTCCAGAACCCTCTGTTCTTCCTCCAGAACCCTATTCTTCCTCCAAAACCCTCTGCTCTTCCTCCTGAATGCTCTGTTCTTCCTCCAGTACCTTATTCTTCCTCCAGAACCCTGTGTTCTTCCTCCAAAACCCTCTGTCACCTCCAAAATCCTCTGTTCTTCCTCCAGAATCCTCTGTTATTCCTCTAAAAACTCTGTTCTTCCTCCAGAACCCTCTGTTCTTCCTCCAGAATGCTCTGTTTTTCCTCCAGAATCCTCTGTTCTTCCTCCAGAATCATCTGTTCTTCCTCCAGAATCATCTGTTCTTCCTCCAGAACCCTCTGTTCTTCCTTCAGAACCATGTGTTCTTCCTCCAGAACCCTCTGTTCTTCGTCCAGAACCCTCTGTTCTTCCTCCAGTACCTTATTCTTCCTCCAGGACCCTGTGTTCTTCCTCAAGAATCCTCTGTCACCTCCAGAACCCTCTGTTCTTCCACCAGAACCCTTTGCTCTTCATCCAGAACCCTCTGTCCCCTCCTGAACCCTTTGTTCTTTCTCCAGTACCCTCTGTTCTTCCTCCAGAACCCTCTGTTCTGTTCTTCCTCCAAAACACTGTTCTTCCTCCAGAACCCTCTGTTTTACTCCAGAACCCTCTGTTCTTCCTCCAGAACCCTCTGTTCTTCCTCCAGAATACTCTGTTCTTCCTCCAGAATACTCTGTTCTTCCTCCAGAATACTCTGTTCTTCCTCCAGAACCCTCTCTTCTTCCTCCAGAACCCTCTCTTCTTACTCCAGAACCCTCTGTTCTTCCTCCAGAACCCTCTGTACTTCCTCCAGAACCCTCTTTTTCCTCCAGAGCCCTCTTTTTCCTACAGAGCCCTCTTTTCTGTTCTTCCTCCAGAACCCTCTGTTCTTCCTCCAGAACCCTCTGTTCTTCCTCCAGAATGCTCTGTCGCCTCAAGAACCCACTGTTCTTCCACCGGAACCCTCTGTTCTTCCTCCAGAACCCTATTCTCCCTCCAGACCACTCTGTTCTTCCTCCAGAACCCTATTCTTCCTCCAGACCACTCTGCTCTTCCTCCTGAATGCTCTGTTCTTCCTCCAGTATCCTCTGTTCTTCCTCCAGTATCCTCTGTTCTTCCTCCAGTATCCTCTGTTCTTCCTCCAGATCCCTCTGTTCTTCCTCCAGATCCCTCTGTTCTTCCTCCAGATCCCTCTGTTCTTCCTCCAGATCCCTCTGTTCTTCCTCCAGAACACTCTGTTCCTCCTCCAGAACCCTTTTCTTTCTCCAGAACCCTCTGTTCTTCCTCCAGAGTCCTCTGTTCTTCCTCCAGAGTCCTCTGTTCTTCCTCCAGTGTCCTCTGTTCTTCCTCCAGATCCCTCTGTTTTTCCTCCAGATCCCTCTGTTCGTCCTCCAGATCCCTCTGTTCGTCCTCCAGATCCCTCTGTTCGTCCTCCAGATCCCTCTGTTCGTCCTCCAGATCCCTCTGTTCTTCCTCCAGAGCCCTCTGTTCTTCCTCCAGAAGCCTATTCTTCCTCCAGAACCCTCTGCTCTTCCTCCAGATCCCTCTGTTCTTCCTCCAGAACCCTCTGTTCTTCCTCCAGAACCCTCTGTTCTTCCTCCAGAACCCTCTGTTCTTGCTCCAGAACCTCTGTTCTTCCTCCAGTACCCTCTGTTCTTCCTCCAGAACCTTATTCTTCCTCCACAACCCTGTGTTCTTCCTCCAGAACCCTCTGTCCCCTCCTGAACCCTTTGTTCTTTCTCCAGTACCCTCTGTTCTTCCTCCAGAACCCTCTGTTCTGTTCTTCCTCCAAAATACTGTTCTTCCTCCAGAACCCTCTGTTCTTCCTCCAGAACCCTCTGTTCTTCCTCCAGAACCCTCTGTTCTTCCTTCAGAACCCTCTGTTCTTCCTTCAAAACCCTCTGTTCTTCCTCCAGAACCCTCTGTTCTTCCTCCAGAACCCTCTGTTCTTCCTCAAGAACCCACTGTTCTTCCACCGGAACCCTCTGTTCTTCCTCCAGAACCCTATTCTCCCTCCAGACCACTCTGTTCTTCCTCCAGAACCCTATTCTTCCTCCAGACCACTCTGCTCTTCCTCCTGAATGCTCTGTTCTTCCTCCAGTATCCTCTGTTCTTCCTCCAGTATCCTCTGTTCTTCCTCCAGTATCCTCTGTTCTTCCTCCAGATCCCTCTGTTCTTCCTCCAGATCCCTCTGTTCTTCCTCCAGATCCCTCTGTTCTTCCTCCAGATCCCACTGTTCTTCCTCCAGAGCCCTCTGTTCTTCCTCCAGAAGCCTATTCTTCCTCCAGAACCCTCTGCTCTTCCTCCAGAACCCTCTGCTCTTCCTCCAGAACCCTCTGCTCTTCCTCCAGATCCCTCTGTTCTTCCTCCAGAACCCTCTGTTCTTCCTCCAGAACCCTCTGTTCTTGCTCCAGTACCCTCTGTTCTTCCTCCAGAACCCTCTGTTCTTCCTCCAGAACCCTCTGCTCTTCCACCAGAACCCTCTGTTCTTCCTCCAGAACCCTCTGCTCTTCCACCAGAACCCTCTGTTCTTCCTCCAGAGCCCACTGTTCTTCCTCCAGTACCCTATTCTTCCTCCAGAACCCTCTGCTCTTCCTCCTGAATGCTCTGTTCTTCCTCCAGTATCCTCTGTTCTTCCTCCAGAACGCTCTGTTCTTCCTCCAGAATCCTCTGTTCTTCCTCCAGCACCCTCTGTTCTTCCTCCAGCACCCTCTGTTCTTCCTCCAGAACCCTCTGTTCTTCCTCCAGAACCCTCTGTTCTTCCTCCAGAACCCTCTGTTCTTCCTCCAGAACCCTCTGCTCTTCCACCAGAACCCTCTGTTCTTCCTCCAGAACCCTCTGTTCTTCCTCCAGAGCCCACTGTTCTTCCTCCAGTACCCTATTCTTCCTCCAGAACCCTCTGCTCTTCCTCCTGAATGCTCTGTTCTTCCTCCAGTATCCTCTGTTCTTCCTCCAGTATCCTCTGTTCTTCCTCCAGATCCCTCTGTTCTTCCTCCAGAGACTCTGTTCTTCCTCCAGAACGTTCTGTTCTTCCTCCAGAACGCTCTGTTCTTCCTCCAGAACCCTCTGTTCTTCCTCCAGAACTCTCTCTTTTTCCACGAGAATCCTCTCTTCTTCCTCCAGAACCCTCTGTTAATTCTCAAGACCCCTCTGTTCTTCCTCAAGAACCCACTGTTCTTCCACCGGAACCCTCTGTTCTTCCTCCAGAACCCTATTCTCCCTCCAGACCACTCTGTTCTTCCTCCAGAACCCTATTCTTCCTCCGGACCACTCTGCTCTTCCTCCTGAATGCTCTGTTCTTCCTCCAGTATCCTCTGTTCTTCCTCCAGTATCCTCTGTTCTTCCTCCAGATCCCTCTGTTCTTCCTCCAGATCCCTCTGTTCTTCCTCCAGAACCCTCTGTTCTTCCTCCAGAACCCTCTGTTCTTCCTCCAGAACCCTCTGTTCTTCCTCCAGAACCCTCTGTTCTTCCTCCAGATCCCTTTGTTCTTCCTCCAGATCCCTTTGTTCTTCCTCCAGATCCCTCTGTTCTTCCTCCAGATCCCTCTGTTCTTCCTCCAGATCCCTCTGTTCGTCCTCCAGATCCCTCTGTTCTTCCTCCAGAGCCCTCTGTTCTTCCTCCACAACCCTCTGTTCTTCCACCAGAGCCCTCTGTTCTTCCTCCAGAAGCCTATTCTTCCTCCAGAACCCTCTGCTCTTCCTCCAGAACCCTCTGTTCTTCCTCCAGAACCCTCTGTTCTTCCTCCAGAACCCTCTGTTCTTCCTCCAGAACCCTATGTTCTTCCACCAGAACCCTCTGTTCTTCCTCCAGAACCCACTGTTCTTCCTCCAGAACCCACTGTTCTTCCTCCAGAACCCTCTGCTCTTCCTCCTGAACGCTCTGTTCTTCCTCCAGTATCCTCTTTTCTTCCTCAAGTATCCTCTGTTCTTCCTCCAGATCCCTCTGTTCTTCCTCCAGAGACTCTGTTCTTCCTCCAGAGACTCTGTTCTTCCTCCAGAACGTTCTGTTCTTCCTCCAGAACGCTCTGTTCTTCCTCCAGAACCCTCTGTTCTTCCTCCAGAACTCTCTCTTTTTCCATGAGAATCCTCTCTTCTTCCTCCAGAACCCACTGTTCTTCCACCGGAAC